>NC_092097.1:26419244-26719244 GCF_045679555.1 Salvelinus alpinus
ATATATTTTTAAACCTGCACATTTAGCTTAAAGAAATCCAGGTTAGCAGGCAATATTAACCAGGTGAAATTGTGTCACTTCTCTTGCGTTCATTACACGCAGAGTCAGGGTATATGCAACAGTTTGGGCCGCCTGGCTCGTTGCGAACTAATTTGCCAGAATTTTACGTAACTATGACATAACATTGAAGGTTGTGCAATGTAACAGGAATATTTAGACTTATGGATATCACCCGTTAGATAAAATACGGAATGGTTCCGTATTTCACTGAAAGAATAAACGTTTTGTTTTCGAGATGATAGTTTCCGGATTCGACCATATTAATGACCCAAGGCTCGTATTTCTGTGTGTGATTATGTAATAATTAAGTCTATGATTTGATAGAGCAGTCTGACTGAGCGATGGTAGGCAGCAGCATGCTCATAAGCATTCATTCAAACAGCACTTTCGTGCGCTTTGCCAGCAGCTCTTCGCAATGCTTCAAGCATTGTGCTGTTTATGACTTCAAGCCTATCAACTCCCGAGATTAGGCTGGTGTAACCGATGTGAAATGGCTAGCTAGTTAGCGGGGTGCGCGCTAATAGCGTTTCAAACGTTACTCGCTCTGAGACTTGGAGTAGTTGTTCCCCTTGCTCTGCATGGGTAACACTGCTTCGAGGGTGGCTGTTGTCGATGTGTCCCTGGTTCGAGCCCAGGTAGGAGCTAGGAGAGGGACGGAAGCTATACTGTTACACTGGCAATACTAAAGTGCCTATAAGAACATCCAATAGTCAAATGTATATGAAATACAAATCGTATAGAGTGAAATAGTCCTATAATTCCTATAATAACTACGACCTAAAACTTCTTACCTGGGAATATTGAAGACTCATGTTAAAAGGAACCACCAGCTTTCATATGTTCTCATGTTCTGAGCAAGGAATTTAAACGTTAGCTTTCTTACATGGCACATATTGCACTTTTACTTTCTTCTCCAACACTTTGTTTTTGCATTATTTAAACCAAATTGAACATGTTTCATTATTTATTTGAGGATAAATTGATTTTATTGATGTATTATATTAAGTTAAAATAAGTGTTCATTCAGTATTGTTGTAATTGTCATTGTTACAAATACATGTTTTAAAAAATCGGCCGATTGATCGGTATCGGCTTTTTTGGGCCTCCAATAATCGGTATCGGTATCAGCGTTGAAAAATCATAATCGGTCGACCTCTAGTCTCCTCCCCCTCATCTAAACTGATTGAAGTGGATTTAACAGATGACATCACCACTTTACAAAGATCCACCAATCCCTGAGCAGGGTTATACTGTATGTGTTATGTTGGATGTAAACAAAAGAAGGTCACGACCCTTAGTGAGGGTGTGTCTGTGAGTGAGTGAGAGAGAGAGAGAGAGAGAGAGAGAGAGAGAGAGAGAGAGAGAGAGAGAGAGAGAGAGAGAGAGAGAGAGAGAGAGAGAGAGAGAGAGAGAGAGAGAGAGAGAGAGAGAGAGAGAGAGAGAGAGAGAGAGAGAGAGAGAGAGAGAGAGAGAGAGAGAGAGAGAGAGAGAGAGAGAGAGAGAGAGAACAAGACCCAACTCTGAGACATAAGTTTTCAGGCGCGCACACTCCACACTACCTTTTTATTGTTTGTCATGTAGCTGCTGTCTGAAACAGAATGTTGGTGTTGATGGTACGAGTAGCAATTGCTTGGTAAAAACGCATCTATGAATACTTCCATAGTTTGCGTTTAGAGGCAGTGAAAGTCCCTCTACCTTTCTATGCTTAGAGTTAACATGTTCTCTTCGATATATCGTACCCCACTCCCTCTCTAGCGAAATATATCTATATCCCGCTCCTCTCTGCCATTTTCCTGCCATCTGTTTCTGTAGCTCAGTGGCAGTGGGCCAGGCATTGCCATGCTGTTGTCATAACAACCAGTGGTGATATCTTCATTGGACCTGTTGAACAAAGAGGCTCTCAGAATCCCGGGTTGCTCTCCAGGATCTTATGGGTATTTTGCCCTGTTCTACACTGTTCTACACTGTTCTACACTGTTCTACACTACCCTGGGCTTGGTGATGGAGGCTGATTCCAGGAAATACCAGCAGTATATTACAAAAGGTCCCATGTCTCTCCCTCAATTGAGACATGGATTGTGTATGTGTGCCATTCAGAGGGTGAATGGGCAAAACAAAAGATTGACCAGGGTATGGTAGTAGGTGCCAAGCACACTGGTTTGAGTGTGTCAAGAACTGCAACGCTGCTGGGTTTTTCACGCTCAAGAGTTTTCTGTGTATATTATGAATGACCGCCACCCAAACGCCATCCAGCCAACTTGACATAACTGTGGGAAGCATTGGAGTCATCATGGGCCAGCATCTCTGTGGAACTCTTTTGACACCTTGTAGTTTATTCCCCAAAGAATTGAGGCTGTTCTAGGTGTGCAACTCTTCCTAATGTTTTGTACACTCAGTTTATACCCACAGAGGAATTCTACCAACTTTTTGTCAGGCCCCCAAACGCTGTGCAGCCCTGTTTCTCAAGTGCACTAGACACGGTCTCATAGAGTACACAGAGTACACACACAGGGAACCCATATTATAAAACAATAATTAAATCATACTAACCCTAACCCCAGCCCCCTGGCCGCAACCATACAGCCAGCCTGCCCTGGTACCATCCCCATCCCTATTCCCAGCCCTCGCCGCTTATGTCCCCCAACTGACCTCTATAGCCAGCACCCAGCCATACCACTGTGATTCCAGCCCCAACCCCTTATGACCCAGCCCATTACGACCTAGATCCTAAATCCCCTTATGAGACAGTTTCTCCATCCTCAACTCGTAGCCCCTTCTAATCCAGCTCTATAGAGCTGTAGGCCAGGACGGCCCAGGCCAGCCCCTGGACACAGGCAGCCAGGCCCATACCACTGGTCCCATCCCCAGGCCGACACTGCCGTGATCCCAGTCTTATTGGGAATAAGGAGACAGTTCATGGCAAAGGTTGAAGTCATCGAGCTGGCATCTGTCAGAATAAACAGCCAACAATGAGCTCCTCTGTTCCGTTAACACAAGGTTGGTTTTAGACATGAGACCATGCAGCCAGGGAGCTTTAGAGATGACTTACAGCAGATCTGCACTGACTGGGATGTCTTCAACTGTAGTGAAACTGCTCATGTGTGAATGTGAATAGTCTCCAGATGCTGTGTGAAGCTTAAGGGAGTGTACCTGTTGTTCAGGATTAGGCAGCAGGGTAGAGGGGCAGTGTTTTCTCAGATGGTGAGGCAGGACCCCACTGGTGACTCTAGGCTGAGTTTACATGTTGCGACACAGAAAACAGGGCCTACCAGCCTTCCACATCAACAATAGAAAATTTCCTTTCAATCCCCTTGTCTTCCCCAGAGGAGGCGTCCCAGGAGGTCATGTCACTCCATGTTAGCCTGCTGCTTTAGCCTCTAGTTTTCAGACTCAGAGAGTAGGAGAGTGGAAGTTAATCTCAGCGCCTCTTCCTGCTGTGTCCAGCCCAATTTTAACAAACACACACACACACAGAAAGTCGTAGTTAATCTGAGCGCTGCATCCCGCTGTGTGAGGCCCAGTCCTGCCACTGCCTCTCCATGCCCTCTCTGTCTCCATAGTAACCAGGAAAGGGAAAGTTCAACCTTTTTGGCTTTCATCTGTGGTCTTGTCCTGGAGCAAGAGGAATGCGCTTCACAACACACACACACACACACACACACACACACACAACAATGCACACACACACACACAAACGCATATATAAAGTCACTGTACGCACAACAACACACAGGTTGACAGCCACAGAAGTGGATCCAGTCACACACAGATACACACACACACACACACACACACACACACACACACACAGATACACACACACACACACACACACACACACACACACACACACACACACACACACACACACACACACACACACACACACACACACACACACACACACACACACACACACACATACATACACACACATATATAGAGATACTTCAGAAAGCTGACTCCAAGATAGGCATGCACTGTGCGAGACTTCTGTACCAATCTCTGATTTGCCTTCTATGTCTACTGTACTCTTGTCTCTCTCTCTCTCTCTCTTTCCAGGTCTTTGGAACAATGGTCAAACCACAAACACACAGAGAGACAAAGTAGCCTGTGTCTCTCTCTGGCTCAGAATGCACAACCCAGAACACAGAGAAACAAAAAGAAAGCACAGAGAGAGTTACAGAGACAAAGACCAAGACACACACAGTCAATCTCTCTCTCACACACACGCACACACACACATGCACACACACACACACAGAAGGCCTGTTCATGCCACCACCACCCAGGCAGTAGGGGAAGAAGGGCAGTTCATACCCAGCACAGCTGCTTGACGACCCCTATCCAAGCCACCCAAATCAAAAATATTTAAGTGCCTTTTGGTAGTAGGTGCCATGTTAGTAGGTGCTATTTGTAAATAACAGCTGGTGCACAAAATCTAATATTAAGGAAGTCTCAAGGTTTTGCTCCCCTGAGGTAGAGTATATCATGATAAGCTGTAGACCACACTATTTACCAAGAGAGTTTTCATCTGTATTTTTCGTGGCTGTCTATTTACCACCACAAACCGATGCTGGCACTAAGACTGCACTCAACGAGCTGTAAAGGGCCATAAGCAAACAGGAAAATGCTTATCCAGAGGCGGCGCTCCTAGCGGCCGGCGACTTTAATGCAGGGAAATTTTAATCTATTTGACCTTATTTCTACCAGCATTTCACATTTGCAACCAGAGGGGGAAAAAACTCTAGACCACCTTTACTCCACACAGAGACATACAAAGCTTTCCCTCGCCCTCCATTTGGCAAATCTAACCATAATTCTATCCTCCTGATTCCTGCTTACAAGCAAAAATGAAAGCAGGAAGTACCAGTGACTCGCTCAATGAGGAAGTGGTCAGAGGATGCAGATGCTAAGCTACAGGACTGTTTTGCTAGCACAGACTGGAATTTGTTCCGGGATTCTTCAGATGGCTTTCAGGAGTACACCACATCAGTCAGAACCATAAAACAGGCAAAGCGTCAATACAGGACTAAGATTGAATTGTACTACACCGGCTCCGACGCTCGTCGGATGTGGCAGGTCTTGCAGCCGCGTGCTGCCCAGTGACACTAGCCTACCAGACAAGCTAAGTTACTTCTATGCTCGCTTCGAGGCAAGCAACACTGAAGAATGCATGACAGCATCAGCTTTTCCGGACGACTGTGTGATCACGCTCTCTGTAGCCAATGTGAGTAAGGCCTTTAAACAGGTCAACATTCACAAGGCCGCAGTGCCAGACGGATTACAAGGACGTGTACTCCGAGAACAGAATGCGATTTATTGACTACAGCTCAGCGTTCAACACCATAGTGCCCTCAAAGCTCATCACTTAGCTAAGGACCCTGGGACTAAACACCTCCCTCTGCAACTGGATCCTGGACTTCCTGAAGGGCCGCCCCCTAGGTGGTAAGGGTAACACATCTGCCACGTTGATCCTCAACACAGGGGCCCCTCAAGGGTGCGTGCTCAGTCCCCTCCTGTACTCCCTGTTCACCAATAACTGCATGGCCAAGCACAACTCCAACACCATCATTAAGTTTGCTGATGACACAATAGTGGTAGGCCTGATCACTGACAACGATGAGACAGCATTTCGGAAGGAGGTCAGAGACCTGGCAGTATGGTGCCAGGATAACAACCTCTCCCTTAATGTGATCAAGACAAATAAGATGATTGTGGACTACAAAAAAAGGAGGACTGAGCATGCCCCCATTCTCATCGGCAGGCCGGTAGTGGAGCAGGTTGAGAATTTCAAGTTCCTTGATGTCCACATCACCAACAAACTAACATGGTCCAAACACACCAAGACAGTTGTGAAGAGGGCCCGACAATGACTATTCTCCCTCAGGAGACTGAAAAGATTTGGCAGGGGTCCTCAGATCCTCAAAAACTTCTACAGCTGCACCATCGAGAGCATCCTGACTGATTGCATCACCGCCCTGTATGGCAACTGCTCAACCTCTGACCGCAAGGCACTACAGAGGGTAGTGCGTACGGCCCAGTACATCACTGGGGCCAAGCTTCCTGCCATCCAGGACCTCTATGCCAGGTGGTGTCAGAGGAAGGCCCAACTCAATAATAGGAAGGTGTTCTTAATGTTTTGTAAACCTAGTGTATATGCTGGTGGTTCCCTAAAACTGTTGGACTGTGCAGGACTCTGCATACAACCCTCTGAGTGTTTGTATTACTTACGTCAAACGTTTTGTGAAAAAATCCTTCAACTCTGTGTGCAAACACTACAAACGGAGCTCTTGTCTCTGATTCTTGTCTCTGAGCCTTGTCTCTGAGCCTTGTCTCTGAGCCTTGTGTGTGTTTAATGCAAATCTACAACCATACACACACACTAATCCTCACATGGGCTTGTTATGCAGGGCAGCAATTGGACTGACAAACACCTCTTCTGCGATGCTGAATAACTGGGAGGTTTGGCCTGTTACAGTGCCTTCAGAAAGTATTCACACCCCTTCACTTTTTCCACATTTTGTTGTGTTACAGCCTGAATTTTAAATGGATTAAACAGATATTTGTTGGCAAAGCAATTCACTTTATTTCCTGAATACAAAGCGTTATGTTTGGGCAAATCCAATATAACACATTACTGAGTACCACTCTCCGTATTTTAAAGCATAGTGGTGGCTGTATCATGTTGAGTTGAGTTTATTTTATTTTTACAGGGACAGTGCACATTAATCAACGTTTCAGTAAAAGTGCCGGTTTTAGCCAGCCGGCAAATTTTCAACCGCAGTCCCTGGGCAGGTTATTAAAAACAATTACAATATAGACAATCATTGAGCAGTGAGCACACGCACAGCAACATAGGACAAGCAAGACATATCATACAGACAGAGCAACATAGGACAAGCAAGACGTACCATACAGACAGAGCAACATAGAACAAAAAGCAGCAAGACAAAATTAATAAAAGCAACAAAGTATTTCCACACCTCACAAGCTACAGACAACAGACAACATGGAAAGCGGCAATACACAGCTAGGGATTATGTTCACAAATCTGATTGACCTTTAGCCATGTCTTCATGCATTTTGTGAAAGTGTGATATCTGGTGCAGTTATGTGTGTCTGATGGCAGTGTATTCCAGACATGGGAAGCTCTCACAGAGAAAGCGGATTTACTAAAGGTGCTTTTCCTTAAGGGAACTATACAGTCACCTCTCATGGCAGACCTTGTGGATCTGCTGCCATATGTTTTGGTTTTCTGTTTAACAAAAACACTGAGTGGAGGGGGAGACAGGCCATTTAGGATTTTGAATACAAGACATGCATCGGTGTATTGCACAAGATTTTCCCAACTCAGGAGCTCATGCTTTCTGAGGATGTAACAGTGATGATGGCTATTGGGCTTCCTATCAAGCACTTTGAGAGCCTGTTTGTAGACAGACTGAATAGGTTTAAATGTTGTACAGCAAGCTTGGGCCCAACTAGTCAAGCAGTATGTTAAGTGGGGGAGTATCATAGATTTGAAGTACAGTTTTGCTACCTCTGTAGTCAAACAATTTCGTATAAATCGGAAATTAGCTAGGTCTGAATTACCTTTTTCACATGCTTTTTAAAAGAGAGGTTGGAATCAAGTATGATGCCATGGTACTTAAAATAAGATACCACCTGGAGCTTCTCCCCTGACACATAGACATCTGGCTCAGTAGCATCTGTTGCCCTCTTTGTGAAGAACATGCAAACAGTTTATTTCAGCATTGAGATGCAAGCACAAGTCACTGAGCCACTTTGTAACCTGGACCATTACAGTAGTGAGTTCTTGTGCAGCTTGTTGTTTGCTCTTTGCATGCACATATATCACTGTATCATCTGCATACATTTGAACTTCAGACCCAGTACAGACAGAAGGCAGATCATTAATGTACAGGCTGAACAGGAGGGGCCCCAGTATTGACCCTTGGGGCACGCCCACATCATAGCTAAGAGTGGGCGACAGCTCATTGCTCACTCTGACACACTGAGTTCTGCCTTCAAGGTATGATTTTATCCATCTCAAGGCATCGGGGGAAAAGTTGAACTTGGACAATTTTGTGATGAGAATCTCATGGTTAACAGTATCAAAAGCCTTCCTTAGGTCCAGAAACACAGCCCCAACAACACCCCCTTTGTCCATCTTGGACTTCACATTTTCCAGAAGAAAGCAGTTGGCTGTTTCTGTGGAGTGTTTCGCTCTGAAGCCAAACTGCATGGAGTGTAATGTGAAGGGCCTGTTGTTGAGGTGAGCAATCAGTTGTTCTGCTACACACTTTTCAACAACCTTTGACACCATAGGTAGTATACTAATGGGCCTGTAGTTACTCACGTCAGCAGGGTTGCCCGATTTAAAGATGGCCGTTATTATGGCCGACTTCCATACCCTTGGAAACACCCCGAGACCAATAGATGTGTTGGTGACCTTAGTAATGGGGCCAATGAGTGACTCTTTGTAGTTTTTAAGAAAGGTAGAGTCCAGCCCAAACACATCTTTGGCTTTAGAGTTCTTTAGTGAGCTAATCACCTTGTTCACCTTTGACTCAGAAACCTCCCTTATGATGAAGACAGGTTGAGTGTCATTTACTCACACTGAGCCCAAGAAACCAGTGGAGGGGTTCTGTGTCAGTATCCTGACAGAGTCAATAAAGTAGGAATTGAAGGCTATTGCTATTTCGACTGCATCCTGTGTTAGATTGTTATTCACCATGATTTCTAGTCTTTTGCAGTGTTACTATGGTCTTTCCCTGTTCACTTATTTAGATTCTCCCAGATCAATTTAGAATTTCCCTTTGCTTCACCAATTATGTTAATAAAAAAGTTTGCCTTGGCCTGTCTGATTTCTTTCATCACCTTATTTCTCAACATGGTAAACCTACGTCTGTCATGCTCTAATTTGGATCTTAGGGCTATTGTTAGAGCATAATCTCGTTCTTTCATCAATTTCCAGATTTCTCCATTTAGCCAAGGAAGAGTGCTCTTTTGGCAAGGTTTGGATTTGATTTTCTTTAGGAAACCATTTATTTTAGTCTGTATTGTGGATAGAAAAACCTGACTATCAGCTTCCACGTCTGTATAGATGGGTTATGTTATGTTATGGGTATGCTTGTAATCGTTAAGGATTAGGGAGCTTTTCAGGATTAAAAAAAAGTGCACAGGCAAAATCCTAGAGGAAAACCTGGTTCAGTCTGCTTTCCATCAGACACTGGTAGATGAATTCACCTTTCAGCAGCACAATAACCTTAAACACAAGGCCAAATCTACACTGGAGTTGCTTACCAAGAAGACAGTGAATGTTCCTGAATGGCCAAGTTGATGTTTTGACTTAAATCTAATTGAAAATCTATGGCAATACTTGACAATGCCTATCTAGCAATGATCAGCAACCAATTTGACAGAACTTGAAGAATGTTTAAAATAATAATGGGCAAATGTTGCACAGTCCAGGTGTGGAAAGCTTTTAGAGACTTAACCAGAAAGACTCACAGCTGTAATCTGTCACGTGTGCTCCCTCTCCGGCCTCTAGCACCAGCCTGCTCGTTATGGCGCACACCTGTCACCATCGCTACGCACACCTGCGCGTCATCAGACTCACCTGGACCCTATCACTTTCCTGATTACCTTCCCTATATATGTCACTCTCTTTGGATCCTTCCCCAGGCGTTATTGTTTCTATTTTGTGTCTGTGCGTTGTTCATGGTTCTTATTTTGTGTTGTGTTTATTTATTAAAACATTCACTTCTTGAACTTGCTTCCAGACTCTCAGAGCACATCGTTACATAATCACTGCCAAAGGTTCTTCTACAAAGTAGTGACTCAGGTGTGTGAACACTAATGTAAATTAGATATTTTTGTATTTCATTTTCAATAAATTTGCAAACCTTTCTAAAAACATGTTTTCACTTTGTCATTATGGGGTATTGTGTGTAGATGGGTGAAGAGAAAAAAAATATTCAATCCATTTTGAATTCGGGCTGTAACACAACAACAATGACAAATATGAATACTTTCTGAAGGCACTATACATGCATAGCCCCTGTGGAAAAGCAATGTGTGTGTGTTTGTCCATGCATGTTCTGCTCTACGTAGGCATGACTTCATCCACATGCTAAACCCACACAGGCATTGTGGCACAGGACCCAGCATTATTACTGTTCCACCCACAGGCTCAGGGCTGGCCGGGGAAACATAGAAACACATTGGCCAGAATGGACTAACTCAAATCTATATGATTTGTCAGGACACACACAATATGGCCAACACACAAGTATGTCAATATTACTTGCTGATTGTCTTGACATTGAAATTTGTACCGACAGGGTTCTTCTGCTGTTATGTCCACAGAACATAAATGACTGTTTGGGTATCTCTATTTTCTATGAAGATCATGGCACATGGCTTTGAATTGGAATATCAATTCTACTCATTCTAATTCTGTAGGGAAACTCAGCAACTCATCTCACATCCCCAAAGACCTGATACAATTCAACTATTTAAAACTAAGAATGTGGCTGTAGGGTGGAGCATTATTTTGATATAAACATGATCCTAATAGAATAGTCTACTGAGGAGATAGCTGACTAACCAGGGATCAACAACAGACGTGTTGACCACATACAGGCTCCCGAGTGGCACAGCGGTCTAAGGCACAGCATCACAGTGCTAGAGGCATCACAACAGATCCCGGGCTGTATCACAACCGGCTGTGATCGGGAGTCCCATAGGGTGGCGCATAATTGGGTCAGCGTCATCCTGGTTAGGGGAGGGTTTGGCCGGGGCAAACCGTCATTATAAATAAGAATTTGTTCTTAACTGAATTGCCTAGTTAAATAAAAATAAATACATCTGAAAAGTCTGAACAGGCTTTCATACAACTTGGGTCTCCTGGGAATTTGATGACCTCCACAAAACTGTAACTGTGATTTAAGGCTCTCCAGTAGTAACCGGACAGTTAAACCCTGAGGGTCCATACTTACAACATATTCAGAAGGAAAATGGGTACATATTCCATGTGTGATGTACATGAGATGCCATTCTAGTTCCTCTCTGCCACCTAGTGTTCTCTAGAGGTATTACATGAAAGAGCAACAACAATGTAAGAACTGTACTTTTATTTAGTGTATCCACATGAATCCAGGTATCAGTCTCTATTCAGACACATTTGTTCATTGTTGTTCTTTCCTGTTTTTAGTTTTTTGAGGAAATTACATCCTCCAATTCCTGAGGCAAAGAATGGTACATTTTAAAACAGTACAAAATAGCAGACTGAGAATCCAAAATTAAAAACAAAAGTAATATTATATATATATATATATATATATATATATATATATATATATATATATATATATATATATATATAGATTATCTGTTCACATGAGTCTGGGATAGGTATTCAAAGGTGGTTACATTTTAGCACTATAGAAATCTAATTTGATTGATTTGATTGATTGGTTGGTTGGTTGGTTGAGATCAGCCATCAGAGTGAATTTGCAGTCCCTTGGTATTACGGTATGGCTTACATTACAACACCATATCCTTGTTCCTTACCACCATTATTGGGCAGACAAACAACATCCAAAACAATACAGCAAACAACCTCAAATCCTTATCCAGCACACCCACAGAGAAAACCTTGACAAATATATTCAAACAGTAGAAAAAAAAGACACCACAGAATAAGAGTGACAGGTGCTGTTGGTCTCACAGCTCGTCCTTGTCTGTCTGTGAGTCCGAGGATGACTTGAGGTCAGTATTGGAGTCCTTGGAAACCTTTTTGACAGGGATTTTCTGTGTCTTTTTTGTCACTGGCTTCTGCTCTTTTTTGTATGTTTTGTCTGCTGCCTGTTTGACGTTTGTTTTTGCTGCAGGTTTTGCTTTAGCCTTGTCTGCTGTCTTAGCGTTGGCTTTGTCCCCTGCTTTAGCCGCTGCTTTGGCTTTAGTTTTAACCAGCTCTTTCACCTTAGCTTTGTTACCCTTTTTTGCAATTAGTTTTTCTGCGTGCTTCTCTATCGGCTTCTCATTCTTTTTATCCTCTGGTTTATCAGATGGGTTTTCACTAACTGTTTCTGCTGGTTCCTTAGGCTTCTTCTCTGCTGGTTTGTCATCTGGTTTGCCTGCCTGCTCCTGTACTGGGGTTGCAGCTTGACCAAGAAGCGCAGACTGGTCAAGAGGTGTAAGCTGTGGATGTGAGCTCTCTGTCTTTGTCTTTGTGAACTCTGTGTCCGTAGGAGAGGAGAACATCTTCAGCATCTCTTGAGCTTGGATCCGATCCTGGAGACACACACACACAAATTAGGTAAGTCTGAAGCAAGAGAAACTGATGAAATGTAGATTAATCAATAAATGGAAAGCGTTGCTTTCTCCCTCAGATTACAAAATAGCCCATCACAACATAGAATGATAGAAATAAATACATGATATACACGATTCCAGATGAATTAACTGATATATATGTTACCTTCTCCTCGTGTTTGGGGTCAAGGGTGAACCACAGGGCCACAGCACACCTCTGGCCCTTAGTAACCGCTCTTACCCCGTGAGGGTTCTCATTCCCAGCACCGAACCCAACCACACGACCACACTGAGGACGCACCTCTGCCTGCACAACACAGGCCAGTGACATCAGTCATCATATTCTCAATTAACTTATACCTTAAAATAAATCAAGGCGAAACAACTGTTTATACTCTGCAGCACTCAAATCCACATCATTGATTGACACTTACTGTGACCGTTTTGGCATCCAGTTCAGTGAAAATGAAATCTCCTCCTTCAAAGTCATCATTCAGATAGAGGATTGCGCTAAAACACAACAGGAAAAAGAGAAGTGTTTTAAAGACAGTGGTGCATGATGATACCTGCAAGTGCAGTAGATGTTGCTGATACCTACGTTATAAGCATATGCATGGTGTGTGTACCTGTAGTCTCTCTCTGTGTGTGTGTGTGTGTGTGTGTGTGTGTGTGTGTGTGTGTGTGTGTGTGTGTGTGTGTGTGTGTGTGTGTCTGTCTGTCTGTCTGTCTGTCTGTCTGTCTGTCTGTCTGTCTGTCTGTCTGTCTGTCTGTCTGTCTGTCTGTCTGTCTGTCTGTCTGTCTGTCTGTCTGTCTGTGTTTGTATACCTATAGTCCCTGTTTGTGTAAGCAGGTGGTTCTTTAATGCACTCGTTGAGCTCAGAGACCAGCAGGCAGTTGTCTGCATGAACCGGGTGACTCAGGTTGTCACGGTCATCCTGCTTCTCTGTACAGACAGAAGATGGATACATAACTTACTGTATGTCTATACACTCAGACAGGCAGGTGAATAATGTGTGTTAAATGACATCCTGGATTTGATATAGACAACTTGAAGAAAATAGAACATGTTGTTTTCCCATAGTGGTGAATTCCAAAAATGCCCTAAACTCATTCTGTCTGGCAGTCAGCCACAATACTGTCCCCTGGGGGCCCACCATAATTGACTTTCTTACCGTCGATGGCGGAGCGGCAGACCAGGTGGGAGTAGGAGAAGTAGAGAGGAGAGTCCAGACGGAAGTACGATTCCAGGACCCCACGCACCTTCTCACTCATGTCAAAAAACAGGCGGGCACTCTTCAGGGGCACAGTGCCCTCCTGTCCCAACTATAGAACAGTACAAGATCATCAGAAATAGGTGCTTTCTTATCCCTAACTCGCTGGTAACTGTACATTGATGCCATTGTGCTGGGGCTCAGCTTTAGATAGGTTGGAGATAAAGCTGAGGCTAGGGAATGAAGCTAGCTGGGATTGGGGGAAGTTAGGGTCAGAGTTGGCAGTGCTGGGTTAGTGGTGTTTGGGTTATGGTTTGGTAAGCAGAGCTGTAGTGTATAGGGTCAGTAATGTACCTTAATAGCCTTGAGGACAGTGACTCCTTGGAAGCTCTCGCTGGGTGAGTGGGGGGAGGGGCGACCTTGATACCCATCACCTTTCAGCGCTGCCGCCTGACAAACACACAGCGTCAACACACACAATAACAGAATCATGCATTCAGTTTTAACACACAGACCATCAGAAACACACCCTCCATTAACACACAATCAACATACACACTGTCAAACACACAGACTAACTAGCCCTGACTCCCACTCACATTAGAGAGGCGGGTGAGCTCTCTGCACTCGTCATTTGAGATAAATCCATCCAGTAGAACCCTCTGAGACCCATTCAGCTGCTTTGACGACATAGTAATCTTGATGTCATCAAACAACAAAGGACCACCTGGTAGGGACAGAGGGAATGAATATAGAGAGAGGTGCACGTCAGAGTATTCTACACAGTCCACTGACATTCCCAAACTTCATGCTCTAAAAACCCTACCTTCTCGTACGATCTTGGCAATGTCAGTCGACTCCTTGTTCTTCTCCTCCACCAGAGTTTCAATCTCCTTCATCAGATTCCCAATCTCCTCAGTGATCCTCGCCGCAGTCTCCCTTTCTGCCCTGCAGGGTGCGCCAATGAACCGGTTAAAAGTTTCAAACAAATTGGAGAGCAGAGCCTATTCTGAAATTGAGAGCATACATGTATGTACTATGTACCAGTGGATACTGGTGTCACTTTAAATTAGAGGACGGATAATTGTAATGGCTTGAATTGAATGAATGGAGCAGTATGTTTGATCATTTTCCATTCGAGCCATTACAATGAGAGAGTCCTCCAATTTCTCCCTCCACCAGCCTCTACTGGTCTGTACGTGTATTTCACATACTTCTGCTTCTCTCTCAGTTTGAGGGGCATGACGTCTGCAGGGGTCCAGGAATCCTGCAAAGGGAAGGAAAGGATGTAAGATCACATGCTAAAACCACTTGATAGTGAGACACAAGCGAAGATCAGAGACATGTTAACCTACCGGATCAACAAAGGTGATTCCAAACACTTCATAAGCAAAGTAGAGTAGCTCCTTTTCCAACAGGGACTGCTGAATATGCTGTTTCACCACCTGAGAGAAGACATGGAGGCAAGTGGGTTGGCATGGGGCACAGGTGTGTGTGTGTGTGTGTGTGTGTGTGTGTGTGTGTGTGTGTGTGTGTGTGTGTGTGTGTGTGTGTGTGTGTGTGTGTGTGTGTGTGTGTGTGTGTGTGTGTGTGTGTGTGTGTGTGTGTGTGTGTGTGTATGTCTGTGTGTGTGTGTGTGTGTGTGTGTGTGTGTGTGTGTGTGTGCTCACACACACACACACACCAGTCTAGCGGATATGGCTGCAGCCTTGTCCTCCCCCAGCACAGCGGAGTAGTAAGCCAGGTTCTGATTCATCACCTCCTCCTCTGGATGGAACAGCAGGTAGGTTTTAGCCCACTCTATGGCCTGCTCATACTTCTCACCTGAGAGAGGAAGGAAGGAAGGAAGGAAGAGAAGGAAAAAGAGAGGGATAAGAAGAGACTGGTATGAGAGGAGAGGCAGGCACAATCAGATACAGACAGACAGCAAATCCTCCTGATTCTTTCAGTGAATAGGGACTTAGACTCACTGTTGTAGTAGGAGAACTGTAGGTAGTTGAAGTGGGAAGGGAGGAAATCCTCAAATGGTTTGTCCTTTCCCGCGGTGGAGGCTAGCTCCACAGAACATCTCTGCTTACAGTTCAGAATCTGCATGTAGTGGTCTGACAAAGACAGGGGTACAGGGTTTACGCTTTTATCCAAAACGTTAGCTTGGGGTTGTTTGGGGATTTAGTCTGTCTTAACACACTATCTCACCTGTCATGGACTGGAACAAGTCGGCACTGTACTCCATGTAGTTGTACCCGTCGTAGACGTAAGCTCCTTCACAGAGCGCCCGGCACTCCTGGTCCGCGCTGAAGTACTCCTCCACTGCCGCCTCAAAGTGGTCGATGGCCAGACCGAACGAATCGGAGCTGTAATACCGCTTCCCTGCAAGGAACTCTGCCTGAGAGATGGATTAGAGAGCAGAGCAAGGAGTCAGCAGATCCTAGACCCTACCACAACCTTGTACCAATTAGGTCCATTGTCACTTCTCCGGTGCCCTATGCCTGTCCTTTCCAAGTAGGCAAATGGGTAAATGGTTTCAGTCTGACTCTGTGTGATTCTAACTGTTCTAAATGGTATATAACTGGTCCTTTGTTCCTTGGATAACTGATACATTGTCAGTAGGATAACTGGTGCATAGTTACTATTATAACGGGTTCATTGTTACTGGGATAACTGATACATTGTCAGTAGGATAACTGGTGCCTAGTTACTGTCATAACGGGTGCATAGTTACTGTTATAACTGGTGCCTAGTTACTGTCATAACGGGTGCATAGTTACTGTTATAACTGGTGCATTGTTACTGTTATAACGGGTGCATTGTTACTGTTATAACGGGTGCATGGTTACTGTTACAACGGGTGCATTGTTACTGTTATAACGGGTGCATTGCTACTGCTATAACTGGTGCATAGTTACTGGGAAAACTGATACATTGTCACTAGGATAACTGGTGCCTAGTTACTGTCATAACGGGTGCATAGTTACTGTTATAACTGGTGCATAGTTACTGTTATAACTGGTGCATTGTTACTGGGATAACTGATACATTGTCAGTAGGATAACTGGTGCCTAGTTACTGTCATAATGGGTGCATAGTTACTGTTATAACTGGTGCATAGTTACTGTTATAACTGGTTCATTGTTACTGGGATAACTGGTGCCTAGTTATTGTCATAACGGGTGCATAGTTACTGTCATAACGGGTGCATAGTTACTGTTATGACTGGTGCCTAGTTACTGTCATAACGGGTGCATAGTTACTGTCATAACGGGTGCATAGTTACTGTTATAACGGGTGCATTGTTACTGTTATAACGGGTGCATTGTTACTGCTATAACGGGTGCATTGTTACTGTTATAACGGGTGCATTGTTACTGTTACAACGGGTGCATTGTTACTGCTATAACGGGTGCATTGTTACTGTCATAACGGGTGCATTGTTACTGTTATAACGAGTGCATTGCTACTGCTATAACTGGTGCATAGTTACTGGGAAAACTGATACATTCTCACTAGTATAACTGGTCCCTAGTTACTGTCATAACGGGTGCCTAGTTACTGTCATAACGGGTGCATAGTTACTGTTATAACTGGTGCATTGTTACTGTTATAACGGGTGCCTAGTTACTGTCATAACGGGCGCATTGTTACTGTTATAACTGGTGCCTAGTTACTGTCATAACGGGTGCATAGTTACTGTTATAACTGGTGCATTGTTACTGTTATAATGGGTGCATTGTTACTGTTATAACGGGTGCCTAGATACTGTCATAACGGGCGCATTGTTACTGTTATAACTGGTGCCTAGTTACTGTCATAACGGGTGCATAGTTACTGTTATAACTGGTGCATTGTTACTGCTATAATGGGTGCATTGTTACTGTTATAACTGGAGCATTGTTACTGTTACAACGGGTGCATTGTTACTGTTATAACGGGTGCATAGTTACTGTTATAACTGGTGCATTGTTACTGTTATAACGGGTGCCTAGTTACTGTCATAACGGGCGCATTGTTACTGTTATAACTGGTGCCTAGTTACTGTCATAACGGGTGCATAGTTACTGTTATAACTGGTGCATTGTTACTGTTATAACTGGTGCATTGTTACTGTTATAACGGGTGCATAGTTACTGTTATAACGGGTGCATTGTTACTGTTACAACGGGTGCATTGTTACTGTTATAACGGGTGCATTGTTACTGTTATAACGGGTGCATTGTTACTGCTATAACTGGTGCATAGTTACTGGGAAAACTGATACATTGACACTAGGATAACTGGTGCCTAGGTACTGTCATAACGGGTGCATTGTTACTGTTATAACGGGTGCATTGTTACTGTTATAACGGGTGCATTGTTACTGTTATAATGGGTGCATTGTTACTGTTATAACGGGTGCATTGTTACTGCTATAATGGGTGCATTGTTACTGTCATAACGGGTGCATAGCTACTGTTATAACTGGTGCATTGTTACTGTTATAACGGGTGCATTGTTACTGTTATAACGGGTGCATTGTTACTGCTATAACGGGTGCATTGTTACTGTCATAACAGGTGCATAGCTACTGTTATAACTGGTGCCTAGTTACTGCTATAATGGGTGCATTGTTACTGTTATAACTGGTGCATTGTTACTGTTATAACGGTGCATTGTTACTGTTATAACGGGTGCATTGTTACTGTTATAACGGTGCATTGTTACTGTTATAACGGGTGCACTGTTACTGTTATAACGGGTGCATAGTTACTGTTATAACTGGTGCATTGTTACTGTTATAACGGGTGCATAGTTACTGTTATAACTGGTGCATTGTTACTGTTATAACGGGTGAATTGTTACTGCTATAACGGGTGCATTGTTACTGTTATAACGGGTGCATTGTTACTGCTATAACGGGTGCATTGTTACTGTCATAACGGGTGCATAGCTACTGTTATAACTGGTGCATTGTTACTGCTATAATGGGTGCATTGTTACTGTTATAACTGGTGCATTGTTACTGTTACAACGGGTGCATTGTTACTGTTACAACGGGTGCATTGTTACTGTTATAACGGGTGCATTGTTACTGTTACAACGGGTGCATTGTTACTGTTATAACGGGTGCATAGTTACTGTTATAACTGGTGCATTGTTACTGGGATAACTGATACATTGTCAGTAGGATAACTGGTGCCTAGTTACTGTTATAATGGGTGCATAGTTACTGTTATAACTGGTGCATAGTTACTGTTATAACTGGTTCATTGTTACTGGGATAACTGGTGCCTAGTTACTGTCATAACGGGTGAATTGTTACTGTCATAACGGGTGCATAGTTACTGTTATAACTGGTGCATTGTTACTGTTATAACGGGTGCATTGTTACTGCTATAACGGGTGCATTGTTACTGTTATAACGGGTGCATTGTTACTGTTATAACGGGTGCATTGTTACTGCTATAACGGGTGCATTGTTACTGTCATAACGGGTGCATAGCTACTGTTATAACTGGAGCATTGTTACTGCTATAATGGGTGCATTGTTACTGTTATAACTGGTGCATTGTTACTGTTACAACGTATGCATTGTTACTGTTACAACGGGTGCATTGTTACTGTTATAACGGGTGCATTGTTACTGTCATAACGGGTGCATTGTTACTGTTATAACGGGTGCATAGTTACTGTTATAACTGGTGCATTGTTACTGGGATAACTGATACATTGTCAGTAGGATAACTGGTGCCTAGTTACTGTCATAATGGGTGCATAATTACTGTTATAACTGGTGCATAGTTACTGTTATAACTGGTTCATTGTTACTGGGATAACTGGTGCCTAGTTACTGTCATAACGGGTGCATTGTTACTGTCATAACGGGTGCATAGTTACTGTCATAACTGGTGCATTGTTACTGTTATAACGGGTGTATTGTTACTGCTATAACGGGTGCATTGTTACTGTTATAACGGGTGCATTGTTACTGTTATAACGGGTGCATTGTTACTGTTATAACTGGTGCATTGTTACTGTTATAACGGGTGCATTGTTACTGCTATAACGGGTGCATTGTTACTGTTATAACGGGTGCATTGTTACTGTTATAACGGTGCATTGTTACTGTTATAACGGGTGCATTGTTACTGTTATAACGGGTGCATAGTTACTGTTATAACTGGTGCATTGTTACTGTTATAATGGGTGCATTGTTACTGCTATAACGGGTGCATTGTTACTGTTATAACGGGTGCATTGTTACTGTTATAACGGGTGCATTGTTACTGTTATAACGGGTGCATAGTTACTGTTATAACTGGTGCATTGTTACTGTTATAACGGGTGCATTGTTACTGCTATAACGGGTGCATTGTTACTGTTATAACGGGTGCATTGTTACTGCTATAACGGGTGCATTGTTACTGTCATAACGGGTGCATAGCTACTGTTATAACTGGTGCATTGTTACTGCTATAATGGGTGCATTGTTACTGTTATAACTGGTGCATTGTTACTGTTACAACGGGTGCATTGTTACTGTTATAACGGGTGCATAGTTACTGTTATAACTGGTGCATTGTTACTGGGATAACTGATACATTGTCAGTAGGATAACTGGTGCCTAGTTACTGTCATAATGGGTGCATAGTTACTGTTATAACTGGTGCATAGTTACTGTTATAACTGGTTCATTGTTACTGGGATAACTGGTGCCTAGTTACTGTCATAACGGGTGCATAGTTACTATCATAACGGGTGCATAGTTACTGTTATAACTGGTGCATTGTTACTGTTATAACGGGTGCATAGTTACTGTTATAACGGGTGCATTGTTACTGTTATAACGGGTGCATTGTTACTGTTATAACGGGTGCATTGTTACTGTTATAACGGGTGTATTGTTACTGTTATAACGGGTGCATTGTTACTGTTATAACGGGTGCATTGTTACTGTTATAACGGGTGCATTGTTACTGTTATAACGGGTGCATTGTTACTGTTATAACGGGTGCATTGTTACTGTTATAACGGGTGCATTGTTACTGTTATAACGGGTGCTTTGTTACTGCTATAACGGGTGCATTGTTACTGTTATAACGGGTGCATTACTAGGGACGAGTGGTGTCAGTCTCACCATGTGCGGCCGGGACTCCAGGTCTTTGAAGTCCTCCTGCTGTACTCCGGCCATCATCCTGTAATAGTCCAGGTTCTGCTTCATCTCCATGTGGTCTGGGTTGGCCAGGAAAAACGTGTTTGCCGCCGCCACAGCTTTATCCAGCTTGTTGATCTACACAGGTAAGAGAGATACTTAGTACAACAAAACAATGACACTACATCATATGAATAACTCTCACACAACAAGCAAACAAAGAGAAGTAGCACATTGAGACTCCAAAGGCTTCCCTAAATGCTCCACGTCTCAGAAGTCTTCTGTCATCTGGCTAGGAGCCAGGACCTCCTGGAATGATGTAACAAATGTGTGAGCTGCAATCACCAGCATGCTGTTTCAGGCAACTAGTCATTATCCTATAGGCTTACTATAGTATACACGAATCTCAGTGGAGGCTGCTGAGGGGAGGATGGCATATAATAATGGCTGGAACAGAGCGAATGGAATGGCATCAAACTTTGAAAACATGTGTTTGATACCATTCCACTGATTCCGCTCCAGTCATTACCACAAGCCCGTTCTCCCCAATTAAGGTGCCACCAACCTCTTTTACAGATTTTTGTGTTTCTGTTTGTAAATCAGTACATATTTTGCTCATATCTATTGGCATTAGTAAATAGGCAACATGGATAAACAATTTATGACCTGCAACTCTCAGGAACTGCAGGCCTTATAGGTTGCATGTATTTACTTTATTTAACTAGCTACTCTTACTACAATGTAGTAACCCGTTTATAAACAGACTTTTAAACGAAGTTTGGTTTAGGCCTATTCTAACAATAGCTAAAGAAACTCTTGAATGGCACGTATATAGCATGCAGAAGCTGCTGAGTAGCTTCGCTTTGTGATGACAAGACCCAAAAATCGAGAAGAATCCAGCGCCAGAACGTAAGTGGTCTGTCTACATAGCTAGACTCCACCTAGAGACGTGGCACGGCCGGCTGGGGGGTTGGGGAAAGCTGAGCAGAGCACGTAGCCTACAGTTAACGAATTGCTTGAGGGAAGTTTGAATGAAATTGGACAAAATGAAGTGACATTACCCTTATTTTGTCATGGAAGTGTGATAAATGTGCACCGAGATTCAAACAACATGAACATGTTGTGGAATAAGATATGATGCAGGAGCATCTTACTCCACAACATGGGATAATGTCTGTGTGGAAGATACATTGTTGCAAGCCTATGCAAGATATAAAAATGTATAATGCATAACTTTATAGGGCCAATATGGTCAACTCTTTTTATACCTTGAAGTACGCGACTTGCAGGTAATTGTAGGGTGTTCTTTTCTTAAACTCAAGGTCCACATCTTCAGTGACTTTATGGATAGTTGGTGGTCCAATTTTCTCACTTTCGCAGGTATTTACACAATCAGCCCTTTTCATAATTTTCTGGAAAAAGCCAAGATCTTCCACGGAGCCAGCGCCTGGTACTGGCACAACCATGCTGGATAAAGGCTCCCCGAAAGCGCTCTGGTTGGCACAAGTTATCCGGCAATGCGCCTTCACCCTGCGGATCGCAGCCTTGTTCCGAAGCGCTCTCTCCATGTTCAGAATGACTGTCATCCAGTCCCCCTTGTAGTAGGCTTCCACCGCCGTGTCGAACAGCAGATCATAAGGTTCCAGAATAACATTACTACTGAGCTGCACGTCCGAAAGGCAATATGGGATGAGGAAAACGCCTAAAATCGCTACTACAAAACGCCACAGCATTCTGGAAAATGGGACCTCTACGTCGAAAGGAGCAGTCGTCTGCAGAGAAGTGAGCTGGAAGTTTAGCCGGGGCCTGCAAACTTCTGTCGGTGGGTGGGGTTAACTGGGAGTCGCTGAGACGAACAGCCGCTGTGAGGTGCACCACCGTCTCACGACTCACAGTGCCGCTGTGGCCCAGTTCACTCTCTCCTCACAGGCCGGCCAGACAACATCAAGGTCCAATATAAAAATATATCAATAAGTATATAGGTCATATTCAGTTGTTAAATTGTCTATTTGAGTATGATAACATCCCAGAAAGAAATGTGTCTCATAAATATTTTTTCTAAGATGTTATCACACTCTAAATAGCCTAGTCCATTTAACAATAGACCAACCAAGAGCTCTCTGATATAAAAAAACAAAAACATATTTGGGGTCAGCAGGTGTTACAAAGGTTCTAGAGTCAGATCATGACCATTTTCTCTGAGACACATAAGATATAGTATATACAGTAAGATTCATTCTATAGCTAGAGGACTCCTGATATCCCCAAGAGTGATAAGTATAATTGTTGTCTTTATCTGTTGTTGTCTGCATGTTGAATAGTACTGTCTTTTTTTTGCTAACTAGGGACCCCCGAATGTTGCTGGCCAGGACTCACTGGCCGTGTCTGAAAGGACCTTAGCCACCTGAGCCACGGCCTGTTCCCCCCGCTACCATCTAGAAGGCGGACACAGTACAAGTGCATCAAAGCTGAGACCGGGAGACTGAAAAACTGCTTCTATCTCCAGGCCATCAGACTGTTAAATAGACACCACTAGCCAGGCTCCGCCCAGTACCCTGCCCTGAACCTTAGTCAGTGTTACTAGCCAGATATCACCCGGTACTCTACCCTGCACCTTAGAGACTGCTGCCCTATGTACATAGTCATTGAAAACTGGTCACTTTAATAATGTTTACATACTGTTTTACATACTTCATATATACAGTGCATTCGGGAATTATTCAGACCCCTTTACTTTTTCCACATTTTGTTATGTTACAGCCTTATTCTAAAATGGATACAATAATTTTTTTCATCATCAATCTACACACAATACCCCATAATGACAAAGCAAAAACAGGTTTTTAGACATTTTTACAAATGTATTACAAATTAAAAACAGAAACACCTTATTTACATGTGTATTCAGACCCTTCGCTATGACACTCTAAATTGAGCTCAGGTGCATCCTGTTTCCATTGATCATGCTTGAGATGTTTCTACAACTTGACTTGATTGGAGTCCACCTGTGGTAAATTCAATTTATTGGACATGATTTGGAAAGGCACACACCTGTCTATATAAGGTCCCACAGTTGACAGTGCATGTCAGAGCAAAAACATGTCGCCTGCATAACGCTCCGGAGGAGGTAAGCGGGGTTTTCGGGGAGCCAGGGTAGGTTGGACAAATCCACTAGTAGTAGAAAGGTTACTGGGTGGTTGGGAGGTCTCAGATGTGGCGTGCTGCCTATGAGCTAATTCACGGATTTGCTCCATTATAGCCTTAAACCCTTGGTCATGGCGTTCCGTCAGGGAACGAAGCCCTTCCAAATGGTCTCGCAGTTGCTCCTCATGCCTCCCAACGGTGGCTCCCTGCAGGGAGACAGCGTGATGGAGCTGCTCCAAGTCTGCTGGGTCTGTCATGGCCAGTTCATACTATAAGTTCGTACTATAATAAGATTAGAGAACCTTCTAGAAGGACAACCATCTCTGCAGCACTCCTCCAGTCAGGCCTTTATGGTAGAGTAGCCAGACAGAAGCCACTCCTCAGTAAAAGGCACATGACAGCCTGCCTGGAATTTGCCAAAAGGCACCTAAAGGACTCTCAAGCCATGAGAAACAAGATTCTCTGGTCTGATGAAAACAAGATTGAACTCTTTGGCCTGAATGGCAAGTGTCACATCTGGAGGAAACCTGGCACCATCCCTACAGAGAAGCATGGTGGAGGCAGCATCATGCTGTGGGGATGTTTTTCAGCGGCAGGAACTGGGATACTAATCAGTATCGAGGGAGAGATGAACAGAGCAAAGTACAGAACCTGCTCCAGAGTGCTCAGGACCTCAGACTGGGGCTAAGGTTCACCTTCCAACAGGACAACGACCCTAAGCCAAGTCAACGCAGGAGTGGCTTTGGGACAAGTCTCTGAATGTCCTTGAGTGGCCCAGCCAGAGCCCGGACTTGAACCCGATTGAACATCTCTGAAGAGACCTGAAAATAGCTGTGCAGCAATGCTCCACATCCAACCTGTCAGAGCTTGAGAGGATCTGCAGAGAATAATGGGAAAAACTCTCCAAATACATGTGTGCCAAGCTTAAGCTTGTAGCGTCATACCCAAGAACCTGAGTACTGAGTAAAGGGTCGGAATACTTATGTAACTGTGATATTTAAGTTTTTTTGTTTTTAATACATTTTCAAAAAATAATAACCTGTTTTTGCTTTCTCATTATGAGGTATTGTATGTAGATTGGTGAGGGAAAAAATGATTTAATCAATTTTAGAATAAGGCTGTAACGTAACAAAATGTGGAAAAAGTCAAGGGGTCTGAATACTTTCCGAATGCACTGTATATACTAGTCAAGGCTCATCCTATTACACTCATTGTCAAGAGTGTGCAAAGCTGTCATCAAGGCAAAAGGTGGCTACTTTGAAGAATCTCAAATATAAAATACATTTTGATTTGTTTAACACTTTTTATATTACCACTCTATGGAAAGATGAGACTCTCATGAACATGATTATTCTATTACCCCCACAAGCATCATTGGACTCTGAAGTTGATACTGCCAACTTCTGTCTGTAGCGTCAGAACCGTTTGAGCTAAACACTAATAATAACTCTGGAAAGGTGAGACTCATGAACACGTACATGTTGGTACCAGTTAAAAAAAAAAAAAAGTATGCACTGAGTGTATAAAACATTAGGAACACCTGCTCTTTCCATGACATAGAACGACCATGTGAATCCAGGTGAAAGCTATGATCCCGTATTGATGCCACTTCAATCGGAATAAATGAAGGGGAGGAGGGAGACAAGTTAAAGGATTTTTAAGCCTTGAGAATATTGAGACAGGGATTGTGTATGTGTGCCATTCAGAGGGTGAATGGGCAAGACAAATGATGTAAGTGCCTTTGAACGGGGTATGGTAGTAGGTGCCAGGCGCACGGGTTTGAGTGTCTCAAGAACTGCAACGCTGCTGGGGTTTTCACGCTCAACAGTTTCCCATGTATATCTAGAAAGGTCTACCACCCAAAAGACATCCAGCCAATTTAACACAACTGTGGGAAAAACATAGCATGACAGGCCTGATGGAAACAACTTTTTTTCGGCTAACGTTCCATATGACAAAACAAAATATGCTAGACAATTTGGGATCTTTTTGTGTCGGTAAAATTAATTATGCGAGAAATCTCGGGGCAATAACCATCATATCGAAGTAAACTTGGAGTCACGCAATGACATGTTGTGTGGTACTCCCACTACGACTCGTCGGGAAAGCATTCAGTTTATTAAACTACATATTAAATAAATTATAATGAACTTCACAGGGTGGTGAAAGTGCAAGGTGATGAGCATGATGCGCCTTTCCAATAAATATCGAGGGTCTTATTCTTGTGACATGATAACACATCTCTGGTGTGAAAAGTCGCATATTGTTTTTATACGTATTTTAGAGTATTCGCCATGAAAATATTTCGCCAATTATCGGATGGAAACGTAGCTTGTGTCATAGACAACTTTTATGGTGCTTGTCTTGGAAAGCTACTGTAGTAATCATCCTCTCCAAGAGAGTCGCTCTTGAGCTGTACAGTGCAGACTGGTTCACCCTCCCCCATGGCAGTTAGAAGTTTGGAAGTTTTAACTTGCCAAAATGGCACTGGCAGACGACAGCGGTTACGAGTCAGTGATCTGTGTAAAGCCAGAGGTTCATGTGTACAAGATCCCACCCCGTGCCACTAACCGTGGATATCGGTGAGTTTTTTTTCAGGCCCGCACTTTGTTAAACTTTCTAGCTAACTACTCAAATGTCAACCTGAAGAAGTGGAGAGGATCCATCAAGGTTGTTGCTAGCTAACGTTAGCTTGACATGATTCAGTTATTGAATGCATAACATGGCGAGAAGATGATTACTTTGGGGATAACGTTTTAATTAATTTAGCTAGTTAACTTTCAGTGTGTTATAATGTGACACTGTTAGGATCTCTAGCTGATAGCTTCTAATGCTAGCCAGGTGAGTTACTACTAGTGAGCTAGCTAGGTAAGATATAACAGTTAAAATAAGCATGTCAGCATTCTTTTCAAGCGGTGTGCAATGCTAAACACATCTGCTGTGTCAAATTATTTTCCAGGAAACGTTAGCAGGAGGCACGGGACATTCTACGGTGGCTCAAACGTTCAGTCAGTCATTGTACAGTTATGTCACAGAACAATGAGAGAGATATTTCACCGGATGTATAAATGTGAAGCATCCGCTTGGCGTTTCCACTCACTACATGGTAGTATATGTTAGTCAACTACTTACTATATGGTAGTGAAAGGAAGCCAAGTGACCGGCAATGGGAGAAGATGAAAATGGATTTTGGCCGACATTCGGTAAATTTTCTCATCGATTATATATTTGATTTCAATACAGTTTTCTGTTCCCAAAACTAGAACCAGTTACGAACAGTGGGCTAAGGTTTGTAGACTTTCCCTAAGTTATTGCGCACTATACATTGTAGGAGTTCCCTAACGGAATTATGCAAATGTCCTGCTAGAACGCGCCGATAGGATCTCGCTAGCTCGTGCTTTGCTCTGCCCACTATTACTCATTTGTTCCCGTTTGACACGGCGGGCTGTGGTCTATTTATAAACGTATTTGGTTATGTACTGTAGCTAGCTAACATTAGAGGAAAAGTGTATCTAGAAAATCGATCCTGGTTCTTATGTAAAGATATGTAGCTAATACCATTTTATAGCTAGATCCAGGCTGCATCACATCCGGCCGTGATTGGGCGGCACACAATTGGCTCAGCGTCTTTCGGGTTTGGCCGTGGTAGGCAGTCATTGTAAATAAGAATTTGTTCTTAATTAACTGACTTGCCTTTTTAAATAAAGGATAATCAAAATATATATTATATTATCTAGAGAGTACACAACCAAAATGCTAATAATTGTAGTAGTCTGGTGGGGTGAAGGGTTATTTCTAATAAGAAAAATAAGGATATATCTGTACTTATGTCAATTGTATGCTCTTATATATCCAATATAAAAAATAATGCTTCTTCGGGCAACAAAAAAATATACAATTACTCCTGATTTGCTGGGTGAGTGTGATGTTATTTATGTAGCATAAGACTCATTCTGTTGCATAGTTTGAGATTGCACTAATTATTGCATTACACAGTTTGATTATGGTTGTTTATGTAGTAGGCCCAATAGCCCTGTAACATAGCGGAGTCATGAAATGCAGGTATGGTGCTTCTCTTTGTTTTTCAGAGCAGCTGACTGGAAGCTGGATGAGCCAGCATGGACCGGCAGGATGAAAATAATATCCATAGGAAAGCTTGCCTATATCAAGCTAGAGGACAAAAACTCAGGTAGGTTAACTACTAGATGTCCGACGGTCATGGCTACATCTGCCAGTGCTGCTGTTGCGCTCATGTCTGTACTGGCTGTCACCTTGTCTGCTTCTGATGCATGCCATCATATCCAACTTTGAGGCAAACTGAATTCTGTATTTCTTAGGAGAGTTGTTTGCCCAAGCCCCAGTGGAGCAGTATCCTGGATGTGTGGTGGAGGCAGTCACAGATTCCAGCAGATATTTTGTGGTTCGGATAGAGGACGGCAGTGGTAAGGTGCCTTCACATCAGAAAGACAGCAGCAGAAATGCATCACCACGCAAACTGATATGCTATGCTGAAAATATATTTTAGCGGAAAACAGTACAGTCTGGTATGGAAGGTTACTTGCAGATTAGTCATTTAAATACAGTATGCTTGTACATCTGTCTTCTCATGCACTTCTGTTTTATATAGGACGACATGCATTTATCGGCCTGGGGTTTGCTGATCGTGGCGACTCCTTTGACTTCAATGTGGCTCTTCAAGACCACTTCAAGTGAGTCAACCTCTCATACCTGTCCTCTTTGGTGTGGTATCAATGTCCATTTTCAATATAGATCTTCACATTGGAGCATGAAATAAAATCAAACATATCTCTGTGTCCTTTTCTACAGGTGGGTAAAACAGGAAGGTGAGCTGGCGAAAGAGGAAGCGTCTCAGAGCACAGCACCCAAACTGGACCTAGGCTTTAAAGAGGGCCAGACGATCAAGATCAGCATTGGGGTGAGCATTTGAGGTTACAGAAATAGATGGGAAACATGTTGAAAGGAGAGGAGAAACAAAATGGGATGTGAAGAAAAAGTGAGGAAGACATTTAAAATGTAATCATTTTTTTTTGTCTTAGAACATAAAGAAGAAGGATCCAGGTGCGAAGTCTCGGCCCATGGGTAGTGGCCTTCTCCTTCCTCCACCAATGGCTAAGGGTGCAGTCCTTGTATCCCCTCCTGGAGGCCAGCAATCACCGCCACCTACACACTCCAACACGGGTAACCTCTTTAGGCTATAGAGTTCAATGATCAAAATGTCCCATTATCACTGCCCTTTCACAGCTTAACATGGATAACCTCCCTACATTCTAAATCATCTCTTTGTTTTTACTCCACCAGCTTCTCTTTTAGATTTCGGAGGCCGGGTCCCTGCCGCCCAGCCTACTGCAGACCTGTGGGGAGACTTCACAGCGGCTGGCGCCTGGTCAGTCTTAGAAGAGCTAATGGTTTAGACCAAAGAAGTTGGCAGGCCTTCGGAATGGTGTTGTGGCAAGGGAAACTGACTAGGGATCACAGGGTTACTAGCTCAAATCCCTGATGGGTTCAAGTCTCTCATCCCCTTGAGTGAAGCTTTTAAACAGTTTGGTGATTATGGTGGTGTCTATATTAGCATTTTATTGTCATCCTTTCATGTTGTTATTGACATTCTCACATTTGTCATTATCCTCATCCTCTGCATCTCCCCTTCTCCACAGCTCCAGTCAAGACACTGCTAAAGGATGGGTGCAGTTTTAGCTGTGAGATGGACCACATACACACACCCTCTCACACACTCAGGCTCCTTACATTCCCTGGACAGAATGATTGTGGCAACAGAAATGAGAGGTGGGGAGCTCTGTCAACTGACAGGTTGCTTGACACATGATGCTGTACGTTACCTACACATTTTGCATACCAGATGTATAGATTCAAACTATCAAGTCAATGATTGACCAGCACATCCTTTTTAGACACAAAGACAATATTACTATTTTTAGATATTTTAACTATGCAGTCAGAAGTGACACTTCATTTTGTTGTTGAAGTATTGATACCTATTTTGCTGTCACTGACCAGGTGAAAAGTATGTGCATTCCATGTTAATAACACCTTAAGGTGGCTGTCCGCTCATTATCTTTATATGTCCATCCCTCAAAATGTCTAAATTTTTACAAAAATATTGATGTCAACCTTTCCCCTTATCTCTGACCCATCACCTCATACTAACTCCTGCCAGCATCATTCATCATCTCATTGAGTCATCCAACATTTGGTGTAAAGTTTAGTATTTGTATGCCTTACTTTTTTATTTGTGTTGGTGAGGATTTGTTTTCTTTTATATGTTTTATGTTCAAGTATAACTTGTGTCCCTCTCTTATTTGAGAATATGAAGGACAGTTGTGTGTCTTTTCACAAGGTTGGGAGTTGACTCTGCTTCAATGTTGCTCCCCACCCTCCTTTAAACTGGCCTCTTGGTTAAGATAAAGTATATTATCTGTTCCTATCAGTCTGATATCTTGGGCCTTTAAGTATAGCAACCAGATCAAACCAATGTCTAGTTTGGATTTTGGTAAATATGAGGAGGTAGGTCAGAGAAAGGCAACATTGACAGTGTTTTAGAAGTTAACCAGATAAGTAGAATTCTGGTAGATGTGTGTGATGCGTTTAGTCTTTTTTGTTATTTGTTTACATATCATAAATCTTTAGAAACATTTTCTGTCCTTTTTGATGAGTTTCTTTGTTTGTCATTTATTTTACCCTAGGAGTGCCTTTTCAGCGAAATAGGGGAAGTTATTGAGGTTTTGGCTTTAATTTGCAACAAATATTTTGCTCCAAGTGACTTACGCAAATCAAAATCACCTGTATAAAATGTAAAGCAAAATTTTTACTGTAAATAAACCATTCGTCGTTCAGTTCTTTTATGTTTGCATTGTCAGGTTAATTCCCACTACACAGGCAATGCAGCAGTGGTATGCTTGTTTAACACGTAGTTAGTTTGACTTTAGCCATGGTCTCCATGACTGGTGTTTGTCTGAAGTATGACACACAAGCCTCCACAACTGTTTTGCTTCAGTGAACAAGAGAGGGAACTATGCCAGTGTGTCATCTGACACCAGAATTCAGGATTATGATTGTCTTATTAAGGTGTCAAGACTGCCTGGACTAAAACTTGTGTCTGTCACAGTGGTAACTTTGGAGAAGGTGCAAGGGAGAGTAGAGTATAAAAAAGAAACTGTCATTTTATTTCCTGTTCTGATATATTGCAACATACACAGTTCAAAAGTTTGGGGTCACTTAGAAATGTCTGTGTTTTGAAAGAAGAGCCCCCCCCAAAAAAAAGTCCATTAAAATAACATCAAATTATTCAGTACATTGATAATGTTATAAAAATGGCAGATTTTTTTATGGAATAGCTACATAAGTACAGCCCATTATCAGCAACCATCACTCCTCACTAATCTCGCAGCAGTTGGCCAGTCTGTTTTCAGGACATCTCCTCACACCTAGTCTGTTACGGAGTCAGTTGAGTTTGGCTCTTAACATTCCTTTTGGGGATTGTGTGTGGAATTTCCTGAAATATATTCTGATATCCATACAAATATTATTACTAAATTCACATATTGCCCTGACAACAGGACTACTTTATAATTATACCTCATACAGTATTAATGGGGTGTTATACAGATGATCTGTTCTATAAGACATATCTGTATTTCCACTTCTGTCTAGACAGGGAGAAGATCATCCATGCTACTGCAATAAATACAATTCTTGCTTGGCTTCGGTTGATGCCCATTCCACCTGTATGATGTGCCTAGGCTTAGAGCATACCATTCAGTCTGTGGATTCCCCCTTCAGCAGCATTTATTGTGCTGCTTTTGGCACATGCCTAAGTGAAGCATGATTAGCTATGATGGAGACAAACTCTAGAGGCTCTGGGAGCGGCCTCAAGTGTAAACAACCCTCAGCGGCGGGCCCGCCCACCAAGCAGTCCAAGAAAGACGGGACCTACTCTGGATGAGTTGGAGGCCCAGGCAGCCTCTGTCTTAGCAGCTCCGCTCTCTCAGCCCGAAAGGCTCAGCTGAAGACTTAAGACAGGATCTTGATGCTATCTCCATCCTTGCTGGTAATGACCTAAACGAAGACACCTCTGAGGCCCGTTCTGGATCAGCAAACTATGGCTCAGAGAGAGCTGAGAGTGAAACGCCCTGTTCATCAGCTGATATGCAGGAGCTCCTCAATAGGGTTCTGAATGCTCCGGATGTTAAACCAGACCCTAACAGCAGTCTAGGCAGAGTATATTCCTCAGTGCCCCAAGTTCTCCAATGAACTGTGTCAAACTTGGGCTAAGGTGAACTCAAGGTTCCATCTCTCAAGCCAGTGCAAGCCTTTGACCTTCATGGCTTCCCCCGAGGGGTTGGGACTGGACCGGTACTCTGTTATGGACGCAATTGTTGCGGCCATGGTCCTCCCACACAACGAGATCATTGGTAGGTCTCCCCGCTGTCCTTCGGGACCTCAGGCTACTGACGACCACTTAAAAGAACACCTTCCTAAACTTGGCCATGGTGGCTTGCCTCCATGAATGTCATCTCATCACGTAGACAGCTTTGGCTCTCACAGACATAGATGTCAACTTCCGTGAAGAAACTCCAGGCCAAGTTTTTGTGTGGATGCCATTTTGAATCAAACGTCGAAACTGCGGAAGGACAGAGACCATGCAGTTTTATCATCGGTCCCCCTGCCCCACGTTACCCTAGCCAGAGACCATTGCAGTCTAGACCTCCGCTCTCCCCTGCCTTGAAAGGCTGTGGGAGGCACTTGTGAAGTCCCCCTGGGTGTTGGATACAGTACTACAGGGGTACAAACTCCAGTTCCGATGCCGGCCACCACCTTTCAGATGGGTTTGGTCAACTACAACAGCCGACCCCCTGAAAGAGAAGCTCTCCAACCTGAGTTTGCCTCCCAGCTGGAGAAGAATGAAATCAGACAAATCAAACCAAGAGAACAGCACAGTGGGTTCCATCTTGGACTTGAGGCCTCTCAACCGGTGCTTGAAAACCCTCCTCTCAGTCCCACATCCTATCAGCCCAGGCCAGTGGTTCCCCACGGTTGACCTAAAAGATGCCTACTTCCACGTACCGATCCACCCAGCTCACAGTAAGTTCCTGTGCTTTGAATTCAACGGCATAGCGTACAAGTACCAAGTGTTACCTTTTATGCTTCTCCCTGGCACCAAGAACATTCACAAAATGCATGTATTCCGCTCTAGCACCCCTAAGATCACAAGGGATGATAGTACTAAATGACCTAGACGATTGGCTAATCTGCGCTCAGTCACGAGAACAGTAGACACATCTCTACTGAAGCACATCTCAGAGCTAGGCCTCAGGTTGAACATGCAAAAAAAACACCTGGTCCCCACAGAAACTGATGTTCATGGGCATGCGGGTCGACTCGTCTCTAATGAGTGCTCACCTCACTGAAGAGCGAGATCGAAAATTGTAGATCACACCAATCCTTTTGTCCAAGACCAGAAGGGGACTGGTCTTCAGTGTCAGAGACTGATGCGTCTCCTCGCCGCAGCCTCTCTTTTGTCCCTATTGGGTATTCTACACTAGATACCCCTGCAGGAATTCCAAGGAACACAGGTATTGTCTCTTGACTGTGTCTAAGGAATGCATGCGAGCACTGGCAAGATGGCAATCCCTGAAATTCCTTTCATGCAGGATATGCCTGGGCAGAATCCATCGGAGCGAACTGGTTCAAACAGTTCATCACAATACTGTCACTCCTAGCGGGGACAGCATGGGAACTACCAACTGTCACAGGCGGAGGACACATTGTGGCATCCGAATTCCTGCAGCTTAGTCCCTGGCTGCTGAACAGCAAAAATGGTCTGGTTTAGATATTGAGCCCTCTGTTAACATCGTAGAGTGCCAGGGCCCGTCCACCATGTCAACCTATGACACGAGGTGGCGTGTGTTCTGCCAGTGGTGTGGGGAGCAGAGGGTTGCTCCAGAATCATGCAGCATAAAAACTGTGCTCCAGTTCTTGAGGTTGTTGTTTGATGTTGGCAGGGCTGCATACACACTTAAGGAACAGTATATGCAGCAGCCATTTCAGCATGTCATGATGAAGAGCAGGATGGACCGCTTGGCAGCCATCGGCTCATGGCAAGATTTCTTAAGGGAGTCCGTCGATTACGCCTCTCAAGAGCCTACTCAGTTCCCAAATGGGATTTGGATCTGGTTCTTGGGAGTACAATCCAGACCTACCTTTAAACCGTTAGAAGCTATAGACTTGAAACATCACTCTCTTAAGATTGCGTTTCTGGTGGCCATCGCTTCTACCAAGAGTGTTGGCGAGATCCATCTGTTATTAGTTAATGATGAGTGTTATCGTCTTATTCAAATCAAATTTTATTGGTCACATACACATATTTAGCAGATGTTATTGTAGGTGTAGTGAAATTCTTGGGTTCCTAGCTCCAACAGTGCATGAGTATCTAACAATTCACAACAATACACAAATCTAAAAGTAAAAGAATGGAATTAAGAAATATATAAATATTAGGACGAGCAATGTTGGAGTGGCATTGACTAAAATACAGTAGAATAAAATACAGTATACATATGAGATGAGTAAAGCAGTATGTAAACATTGTTAATGTGGCCAGTGATTCCATGTCTATGTATATAGGGCAGCAGCCTCTAAGGTGCAGGGTTGAGTAACCGGGTGGTAGTCGGCTAGTAATGGCTATTTAACAGTCTGATGGCCTTGAGAAATAAGCTGTTTTTCAGTCTCTTGGTCCCAGGTTTGATGCACCTGTACTGACCTCGCCTTCTGGATGATAGCGGGTGAACAGGCCGTGGCTCCGGTATTTGATGTCGTTGATTATCTTTTTGGCCTTCCTTTGACATCGGGTGCTCTCACTGTCCTGGAGGGTAGGCAGTTTGTCCCCGGTGATGCGTTGGGCACGTACCACTCTCTGGAGAGCCCTGCGGTTGCGGGCGGTGCAGTTGCCGTACAAGGCGGTGATACAGCCCTTAATTGTAAAAGTTGCTCTTAATTGTAAAAGTTCCTGAGGGTTTTAGGGGCCAAGCCGAATTTCTTCAGCCTCCTGGGGTTGAAGAGGCTCTGTTGCGCTGCCTTCTCCACACTCTCTGTGTGGCCGGACCAATTCAGATTGTCAGTGATGTGTACACTGAGGAACTTGAAGCTTTCCACCTTCTCCACTGCGGTCCTGTCGATGTAGATAGGGAGGTGCTCCCTCTGCTGTTTCCTGAAGTCCACGATCAGCTCCTTCGTTTTGTTGTCGTTGAGGGAGATGTTATTTTCCTGGCACCACTCCACCAGGGCCCTCATCTCCTCCCTGTAGGCTGTCTCGTCATTGTTGGTAATCAGGCCTACTACTGTTGTGTCGTCTGCAAACTTGATGATTGAGTTGGATGCCACTCAGTCATGGGTGAACAGGTAGTACAGGAGGGGGCTGAGCATGCACTCTGGTGGGGCCCCTGTGTTGAGGATCAGTAAAGTGGAGGTATTGTTTCCTACCTTCACCACCTGGGGGCGGCACGTCAGGAAGTCCAGGACCCAGTTGCAGAAGGTGGGGTTCAGACCCAGGGCCCTGAGCTTAATGATGAGCTTGGAGGGTACTATGGTGTTGAATGCTGAGCTATAGTCAATGAACAGCATTCTGACATCGGTATTCCTCTTGCCCAGATGGGATAGAGCAGTGTGCAGTGCGATTGCATCGTTTGTGGATCTATTGGGGCGGTAAGCAAATTGAAGTGGGTTTAGGGTGTCAGGTAAGGTAGAGGTGATATGATCAGAGGCTACCCAGAACATATCCCAGTCCGGGTGATCTAAACAATCTTGAAGCATGGACTCTGATTGGTCAGACCAGCGTTGAATAGACCTTAGCACCTTAGTACTTCCTGTTTGAGTTTCTGCATATAGGAATGGAGGAGAAAAATGGAGTCATGATCTGATTTGCCGAAGGAGGGCGGGGGAGGGCCTTGTAGACATCTCGAAAAGGCGAGTAGCATTGGTCTAGTGTTTTTCCTAAGCGAGTACTACACTCAATGTGTTGATAGAACTTCCGTAGCGTTTTCCTCAAATTTGCTTTGTTAAAATCCCCAGCTACAATAAATGCGACCTCAGGATATGTGATTTCCAGTTTGCATAAAGTCCAGTGTAGTTCCTTGAGGGCCGTTGTGGTATCGGAAAACCGATGAGTGGTCGAGGAGTGTGTCAGTTCGTTAGTAGGCATACGGAGGACGGTCCTCCCCTCCTTGATAGCCTACTTTTGGCGAGGAAGCATAAGTGTATCCTACCGCGGAAGAGTTTTGATATCTGCCACAACCCCTTTGAATCAGCTGTTGTGTTGTCGTCATCGTCGGAAACCATGCACACGTTTTAAAACGATAGCCAGCATATTGTAATTATCTATAAATTGTCTTGCAAAACTAACTTCATTTGTTTTTAGTCACACTACACATTTATTTTGAGAGCCACCCCTGTAAATGTTATTTCTCTGAGTGGAGAAGGACTGACTCATTTTATACAAGCTCATATTTGTCCACATTCCATCTCCTCGCTACCGTTGACCTTTTTTAAAAGGAGACGAAAAGAGGTTTGAGGACAGAGACGGAGGAGTTAGCAAATCTAATTGATAAAAGGCCCTTGAGGTAAATTTGTCCCTTGTGGCGAGAGGGGCCTATCTATATACAGATTTTCAGGGCTCTAGTTCAAATGGGGTGAGGGGCATGACATTTCAAAGGTTTGCATTTTCAATCACTTGTTATAGGCTAGAACATGATTATAATAATTTCTACATTGCTGTTGCCGACCCCTGTTCTAGGCCTTACCAACTCACAGGAATTTACATTTTTTTCACTAAATCGTCAGAAGGAAAATAATAATAATCAACTTCAAAAAATACAATAGGGTTTCACTCAGCTTCGCTGCTTGAACCCCTAATTAGTCATTTATAATACTAACATAGTTTATTTAACCTTATAGCAGACGTTTTTGTAATGCAAGGACTCTCTAAGTTTGGATACCACTGGTACAGATTTACATAGACATTTCAGGGATACAGCAGAGAGTTTGGCTAAAACTGCCAAATGTATTAATCCTAATAGCCTACACATGCTTTACCAGCTAGTAGAACACTGCCCCACACCCAGATTCATTACCCAGGTTAAACTTGTTTGACCTGTAATAGGCTGTAGGCCTACCCCAGGTACAGGTAGACCTAGCTGGTTAAAGTGCTTATTAGAACAGTAGGTCTACTGGTAGTTGCTTAGTAATAAAGGACCACTTAAGGCCAGAAGTTTTTACTCTCTGCATGACCTGACAAGGAAAAATGCTGCACCCTTAGTTGTAGGCCATAATATATTTGTTATGATTAACCTAATACTATGTTTCCAAGTTCATTTTTTCACAAAGATTAACATTCTGAACATGCTCAATATAGTATCTAGTACCCTTGAATGTAGTATCTAGTACCCTTGCCTCCATACAATGCAGCACTGCCGGGAAACCACAAGAGGGCCCTTAACCCCCCAAAAACGCCAGAGTAAGACATGAGAAATTGAATGATGTGTGATATATAACATTGTCCAAATATACAATAGTTTTGCGGCAGAATATAATGGCTGAATATTTGATGCACATCTCCTTTCAAAATGAGAACATGCTGAAAGTTGTGGGCCTGTGGTTAAGGCTGAGCTTTGTGAATAGAGGGGTCTGGTTTTGGCATTCTGAGTCCTTCTCTTTTGTGGGCATGTCTGTTACCATGGTATTACAAGCATTGAAGTGATGTGGCAGGGAAGGTGTTCGACCTGGGCCACCAGATACTGTAAAGTGGATCAAATTGTTTGTTTTTTCCCTTCTTGTTGATTATGGTGTGTGTTTAATTATTGCAACATTATAAACACTGACTGACTTTTCGCATTCACAGAAGGGTGGATCATACATGCCCCTTAACGTGCCATCATCATCTTTATTCTGTGTAGCCTAACTCTTCTTTGGCACATATTCTATAATATGACTGAAGAAACTATATCATTGATAGGAATGATGAATGGACACAGACAGCCTTGTTAAAAAACTGCAGAGCTCATCGCGCAGGGTCTGTGAAATAAATTATATTGTGTGCCCTACAAATATCCTACATTGATTTAGTTGATATCATCAACATTTGCAGCTAATTTTTAATCCAATAATACTGTGTATTTTGTTTCATTGTAATTGAGTGTAACTATTTTATGAAGGACATGGCTATCTAATTAAACTGCAAGGGTGGCCAGGCGAAGAATGCGAATTGAAAGCTCTCCTCGTGGAGGAGGGAGGGGGAATACAGTCTGCTAATCCCCTTGTCCTCAATCTTTCTTCGACAGTCCTGTAGAGGATGGAGCAGGACGCACCTGTGGGACGTGGGAGGAATCCTGAGATTCCAACAAACTCACAACTTTCTGAACTACCTGTACAGCAGATAGTGTGTCGTTCATTTAGATACGCATTTAACCGCGTGCATCCGTTAATTTAGATATAAATCGAACGGTTAATCCTATTTGATAACGCTACCAGCGCACGGGACTGGAGCGAAACGTTTATTTTTCTTGCTGTTTGTGGATTAAAATCAACCGTTTCTCAATGAGCGACACGGAAAATTACAGCTCGGATTCCAAATTGGAATCTGTTATACAGGTCATGTCATGGCTCGTGCACGATTGCACTTCTATTTATCGTTGTTTTTAGCATGTATTGATATTCTTCTGTAAATAATTTATTGTAAAGCTTTATAGAAATATCAATAGGCTACCCAATATGTTATAATTATGTAGCCTAGTTGTAATTACAATAGACGTCTTCACTGAGGGTGCTGATGGTTTGACACTTCGACAGAGATGCCATGAAATCTGCTCTCTGTGTTATGAAAGTGTATGTATGCGTGCTCTGCAGAGTGTGAGGTCAGTGTTCTATTCTGAACCCAGCTCTCTGGTAGACAGGAGTGACTGCTGAGAAGCCACCTGTCCTCGTGGCACTGTGATCTGCAGGGCCCTTAGTTTTAGTCTGTCTCTGAGGAGATTAACTATAACTATGTGTCTTTGTCTCCCTGCCAGAGGGTGGAGGAGAGTGTGCTGTCTGAGGAGAAGAGGCTGACTGTCCGAGGCGCCTCCCCAGAAGACCCAACTATGTGTCTACCTGCACGGGTCCGAGAGATTGTCACCAGGAACCTCAACGAGAGCTGTGAGTAGCCAACCATCTGATTACTCTACTTTGAATGCATCTGTGATATTTTAGTGTCCTGAATATTGAACAAAGCGCTGTGCTCTTCATTAACACGATTGATTGTCTGGCACTCTCTCTCCCCACCCCAGCACCAGGAGCCATGTTCTCAGTGATGTCTGTCCAAGAGGAGAACCGGGTGCTGCAGGTAGAGCTGGGAAGGATGGAAGACCTGCTAGCCCATAGCAAGGCGGACCGCGATGAGCTGGCTATCAAATACAGCGCAATCAGCGAGAGGGTAAGAGACAGAGAAGAGGAGGAAGAAGATCAGTAAGTAAAATATATAAAATTAGATTATCCAGGAAAAGACAACAGGATGTGAAGCACATAACAAAATGGAGGTTGAGAGAGAGAGAATTAAGGCATTTGTGGGGATTAGTTAGTTCTCTTTTTAATTATTAGTTTGGACTGGTTGTAGTACTACACTAACCTGGCTTCGAGAGGCCATATATGTGGTGGGTTTAAATGCTTGTCCCCTCATTATTTTCTTTGTCTGCTCTGGAGAATTTTGTCCGTCTCCTTGGTTACAGGGACAGGAATGAAGTGAAGTGGCATGTTGCTATGGCGTTTGTCACCCCTGGTGATTGTAAACAGGGGTTTTAGTGGGGAACAGAGGGGGCTCAGGCTAGAGGGGGGGACTCATTAGTATGGCGTTAGAATTTAGCCTTACTAAATGCGAGTGAACATCAAAGATTATTAGCCAAAACACAAACAGGAAATATCTACCATGTTATCTTTAATCAGTTTTCTTCATGGTGACACTGATTCGGCTAGCCTGCAGTTAAAATGCATAAATAAAGGTTAAATAAAGGTTAAATGAAAATAAATTAATGTTAAATGAGTGACTCTTCTGACAAATGAGACTAATGTAAATGTACCTCTACTATATCATGAATACACGTCACTGCTCAATGGCTAAATGTAGAATACAGAGAGGCTTATCTGTATAGATACAGTTGTTGGGACCTACAGAGGTTCCTATGGAGACAGGTTTGTGTTTACTACCGGACTGGGGTGTTCTCCATGGAGAGGCCATCATAAACATAACAAATGGTATATGAATTACCATGCCTGGTTTTGCCAATGCAGCAAAACTGGGCCTGCCATAAGGAACCAGGTGGCTGCCAAAAGGTTGAATGTACATATTGTCAGGACCCGGTGAGAGAAACAGTCACTAATAGTCGGCAGAACCCAGAAGATGAGGCAGACTCAGCAGTACTAGAGATGGTGGTTTAATAAAAGGACAAGATCTTCAGGCAAAGAATATAAATCCACCACGTCCAAAAATAAAGCCAAGAGGCACAAAATGGATATCCTCCAAAATACAAAGAAACTCCACAAAGTGGCAAAAACAGCAGGGAAAAACAAACCTCAAAAGACTACTCAAAAATACACACGCACTAAACCAGAGAACCTCTGGAAAATCCAATAAGAGAAATATATGTTCACAACAAGGCTGGGGCTGGGTGCTAACATACAAACACTGAGCAAAGAACTGAGGAACACACAGGGTTTAAATACTAACAAGGGAACGACACACAGGTGCAAACAATAATTAGAGCAAGGAAAAAACAAAAGGTACAAAAAAGGTGCAATGGGGACATCTAGTGACCAAAACCTGAACAGTCCTGGCCAAAACCTGACAGAATCCCCCTCCTAGGAACGGCTCCTGACGTTCCTACCAGCCTTCTCAGGGTGGAGGGCCCTGAACTGACGAATGAGGTCAGGGTCCAGTATGTCCTTGGCAGGAACCCAGGAGCGCTCCTCGGGACCGTAGCCTTCCCAGTCCACCAGATACTGCCAGGACCGCTGCACCCGGCGGGAATCCGGTGGACGGTATAAGCCGACTGGCCTCCGATGACACGGGGCGGAGGTCTGCCTGCCGGGATAAGGGGAGAAAAAACAACAGGTTTTAATAAAGAAATGTGAAATGTTGGATTGATCTTAAGGGATCTGGGTAAGTGCAGGCGAAAAGTAACGGGATTGACTCTCCTGGCAATCTTAAAGGGGCCGATGAATCTCTGGGACAGCTTACGAGACTCCACCCGTAGCGGTAAGTTCTTTGTTGAGAGCCATACTCTCTGGCCGGGGTACAGGGTAGGACCGGGACGGCGACGTCTGTTGGCTTGTCGCTGGTACTGCTGTGAGGAACGCAGAAGATTAAGACGGGCCTTCTTCCACGTAAGCCGACAGCGTCTGATGAACCTCGAGGCTGAAGGCACTCTGACTTCTGCCTCCTGGTCCGGGAACAATAAAGGAGCATAGCCAAACTGACACTCGTGCGGGGATATACCAGTGGAGGAGGAGCACAAGGTGTTGTGCGCGTACTCGGCCCAAACAATGAAGGATGACCATGTGGACGGGTTGTTGGAAACCATACATCTGAGGGTGGTTTCCAACTCCTGATTCATCCTCTCGGTTTGGCCGTTGGACTCCGGATGGTACCCTGAAGATAAACTGGCCGTGGCCCCTATGAGTTGGCAGAAGGCCTTCCAAAACCTTGAGGCGAACTGGGGACCTCTGTCGGAAACCATATCTTGCGAAATGCCAAAGACTCGGAACACATGGTTAATCACCAACTCAGCTGTTTCCTTGGCAGAAGGTAATTTGGTCAAGGGAACAAACCTGGCCGCCTTAGAAAACCTGTCGATGATGACTAGGATAGTAGTATTACCATGGGACGGAGGAAGGCCAGTAATAAAGTCCAACGAGATATGGGACCAGGGTCGGTGGGGAATAGATAAAGGGTGAAGGAGTCCTTGAGGGCGGAGGTGAGAAGATTTGCCCTGGCAGCACACGGGACAGGCCTTGACGAAAGTGGCAACGTCTTCTCTTATGGTGGGCCACCAGAACTTACGCTGAATGAACTCCAAGGTGCGACCTACGCCCGGGTGACAGGTGAGGCGAGAGGAGTGCCCCCACAGAAGGACTTGGGATCTTGCTGCCTTGGGAACAAACAACCGATTGGCAGGACCTCCCTTGGGACCCGGTTCGATGGCTTGAGCTTGTCTCACAGTATCCTCAACTTGCCACGAGATTGGAGCCACGATCTTAGCGGCAGGAAGAACAGTCATGTCAGTATCTTCTCGAATGGCAGGAGAGTAGACTCGTGACAAGGCGTCCGGTTTGAGATTCTTCGACCCGGGTCTATAGGTGAGGATAAACTGGAATCGGCTGAAGAAAAGAGACCATCGAGCTTGTCTGGAGTTCAACCGCTTCGCCTGCTGGATATACTCCAGATTTTTGTGGTCCGTAAGCACTTGAAATGGTTGAGAAGCCCCCTCGAGCCAGTGTCTCCATTCCTTCAATGCCATCTTAACCGCTAGGAGTTCACGATCCCCCACATCGTAATTCCTCTCGGCCGGGGTAAGCCGGTGAGAGAAGAAGGCGCAAGGATGAAGCCTCTTGTCTTCCCCCCTCTGAGACAGGACAGCTCCAACACCAACCTCTGATGCGTCTACCTCCACCACAAAAGGTTCATCCGCCGTCGGTAGTGTCAGGATGGGATCAGAGAGGATGCGCTGCTTGAGTCCTTGGAAGGCCGTCTCAGCTTCTCTTCCCCACAGAAACCTTGTGTTTCCACCCTTGGTTACAGCTGAGAGAGGGGCTGCCACCGAGCTGAAGTTCTTGATGAACTTGCGGTAAAAGTTAGTGAAGCCCAGGAAACGCTGAACTTCCTTAACGGACTTGGGGGTGGGCCAATCCGCTACCGCCCCTACCTTCTTGGGGTCCATCTGGACTCGACCGGGTTCCACTACAAATCCCAGGAATTGTACTCGAGAGGAATGGAATTCACACTTTTCCGGCTTAACGTACAAATGGCTGTCTAGGAGGCGTTTGAGCACTTGTCTGACATGCTTAGTGTGTTCTTGAAGGGAGCTCGAAAAGATGAGGATGTCATCCAAGTAAACAAACACGAAAATGTTAAGCATATCCCTAAGCACATCGTTTATGAGCGCTTGGAACACAGCCGGGGCGTTGGTCAGGCCGAAGGGCATCACCAAGTATTCGTAGTGACCAGTAGGCGTGTTGAAAGCGGTCTTCCACTCGTCACCGGGTTTGATCCGCACAAGATGGTATGCGTTCCGTAGGTCAAGCTTAGTGAAGACCACTGCTTCCTGGAGCAGCTCAAAGGCTGTGGCCATAAGGGGTAGCGGGTAGCGGTTACGGACGGTTATGGCATTAAGTCCCCGGTAGTCGATGCAAGGACGTAATCCACCGTCTTTTTTGGCCACAAAGAAAAACCCTGCCCCCGCCGGCGAGGTGGATGGACGCATGAGGCCTGCTGCCAGAGCGTCCTTGATGTAGGTATCCATAGCAGCTCGTTCGGGAGGAGATAGGGAAAAGATCCGACCCCTGGGGGGGCAGGTGCCCGGAAACAGGTCGATGGGGCAATCGTAAGGTCTATGGGGTGGTAGTTTGGTGGCCCTCTGTTTGCTAAATACCGGTTTGAGGTCATGGTAACACTCGGGAACTCGGGACAGGTCGATGGATTCTAGAGACTCGGGAGGGGAACTCGGGAAGATACAAGTGGCTTGGCACGTAGGACCCCACTGCTTGATAGTGCCCACAGACCAGTCGATGTGAGGGTTATGGCTGTGAAGCCAGGGGTATCCAAGGACGAGAGGGAACTCGGAACACGAGGTCAGATGAAAGTTCATCACTTCCTGGTGTTGGGCAACTGAAAGTCGCAAGGGGGTAGTGACACGAGTGACAAGTCCAGATCCCAAAGGGCTTCCATCCAACGTAGTAACCCTTATGGGGTCACTAAGAGGTTCAGAGGGAACGCCATTCTCCTTCGCCCAGACACCATCCATGAAGTTACCTGCGGCTCCAGAGTCTAACAAGGCTTGAAGGGGAAGCTCGTGGTTGTCCCAGGAAAGGGTAACTGGAATAAGCAGGCGGGAGTTGGATGGATGGGAGGAGGTTATGTTTCCCGTTACAGTCCTCCCAGGCCTGCACGGGAGAGTGCGTTTTCCCTGGAGCCCGGGACACGTGGAGAGGAAATGGCCCGGTTTGCCGCAATATAGACAGCATCGCTCCCTTATCCGACGGTCTCTCTCAGCCTGGGAGATGCGTCCAACCTGCATGGGTTCCGGTGGAGTCAGCGAGGATAAAGGTGGAGACTCGGAGCTGGGACCGATAGGAGCTAGGGTGAGAGATCTACGGTTGAGTTCTCTCTCTCTCAGACGCTGGTCTATGCGTGAAGCCAACTTGATCAGGGACTCGAGGTTGTCCGGTGGTTCCCGAGTGGCCAGTTCATCTTGGATGGTGTCGGAAAGACCCTTCAAAAAACACACTGTGAGCGCCTCGTCGTTCCAGCCACTCGCTGCTGCCACCGTGCGGAACTGGATGGCATAGTCCGTCACGCTGCGCCGACCTTGGCTGAGAGTCAGGAGCTGTTTGGCTGAGTCAGGACCCCTGGTGGGATCTTGAAACACTCGCTTGAATTCTTCAGCAAAGGTAGAGTAGCTGGCACAGCAGGGACTTTGGGCATCCCACACAGCAGTAGCCCAGGCTAGGGCTTTTTCCGACAGCAGGGTGATGATATATGCTATCTTGGACCGGTCGGTGGGAAACGACGAGGGTTGCAGCTCGAAGGAGAGAGAACATTGGGTGAAAAACCCCTTACAAACACTCGGATCACCTGAGAACCATTGGGGAGGCGGCAGACGAGGTTCAGCCAGGGGGTTAACTGCCACGGGCACTTGAATCTGATGAACTGGAGCAGAAGCGGTTGCCGGGGAAAGTTGATCAGAAATCTGCTTTATGGAAGTCATCATCTCCGACAGAAGTTGAGAATGTCCAGCCAGTAAGGCCTCTTGCTGAACCAGAGCAGCTTCGTGACGTTGGACAGTCCCCTCGTGGTGGGACAGTATGGGAAAAAAGTCCTGGGTACTGGCTGCCTCTGGGTTCATTTTAATGGCTCAGTGTTTCTGTCAGGACCCGGTGAGAGAAACAGTCACTAATAGTCGGCAGAACCCAGAAGATGAGGCAGACTCAGCAGTACTAGAGATGGTGGTTTAATAAAAGGACAAGATCTTCAGGCAAAGAATATAAATCCACCACGTCCAAAAATAAAGCCAAGAGGCACAAAATGGATATCCTCCAAAATACAAAGAAACTCCACAAAGTGGCAAAAACAGCAGGGAAAAACAAACCTCAAAAGACTACTCAAAAATACACAAGCACTAAACCAGAGAACCTCTGGAAAATCCAATAAGAGAAATATATGTTCACAACAAGGCTGGGGCTGGGTGCTAACATACAAACACTGAGCAAAGAACTGAGGAACACACAGGGTTTAAATACTAACAAGGGAACGACACACAGGTGCAAACAATAATTAGAGCAAGGAAAAAACAAAAGGTACAAAAAAGGTGCAATGGGGACATCTAGTGACCAAAACCTGAACAGTCCTGGCCAAAACCTGACACATATAGTTTGAATCGTAAAAAAATCCATACGTAAATTGTTAGGAACGTAAAAAAAGCTATGCATGAAACGTAATTAGTTCTTTAAACGTACAAACCCTATGCTACGACTATGAATGAACATTTACACGTTCGATTCTTACTTTACGTCTCCCTTTACTCGGTTACAGATATACGTACAAACTTTTGTCAGGAATGTGGCATCTGCAAAGGACATGAACCGAACGTAGCTAGTCGAAGTTAGATAGTCAATCAAGCAACTCTAGCCCAGATGTTAGAGTTGCTTTACAGCTTCCGGTTTCATTTCCAAAATAAAAGTTTAGAGCTTGTTTTAGAACGACATTCGATAACACTGTTATACCAGTAGATGACGTAGTATAGGCTTGGACCTTCAGAAAATGACTTGTGAGAGAATGAAAATATACAGCTACAGAAGAGCCTTGTCTAGAATGACCGCCTGAGCTGCATAATAGGAAGTAAATATGATTTAGGATAGGCCTATTCCACTATCTAAATATGCCATGCTGTTGTGTGTTATTTAATGGCCATACAATTGTATAATTAATTTTTTTTGCAGCGTGGGGCTACTGTGGTGATCATGAAACCTAATGAATCTCACTTTTTCCAGTATTTGGGAGCACGGACTGTAGGACTTATATTAGGCTTGTTATAGCCATTTGCATTGCACAACCCCATCACGCAGAGGCTATATCCATATCAATAAATGAGACAAAACAAAATATGGATTAAGTCTTGGCTATAACCTGTCCTGAGCGAAATAGCCAAGGGGTCCCAAATGGTCAAGACTATCTATAGCCTATTCTTATTGCCAGATCTCTTTTCCCTATCAGCCACTGTATGTGCTTCTTCAACTATTTGGTTGAACATTTATTTAGAGGCGTTTTAAGGGTAGGCCTATAATAAAAAGTTATAAAACACAAATAGAGTTCTAAAATTATTCCGCAAGACACCAGCTGCACACATCATGCATGCTCTGCACTTTATTTGGCTAGTAGGCAAATAGGCCTACATTGGGGTATAATGACTCTATGACTGCCTGCCTCCAGAAGGGCATCTTCTGAGGCTGAGGGGTGCTCTTCCAAAGGCGCATGGTGCTGTGGTGCTGCATGGAGATCACACGCTCCAACTGAGCAGCAGTGTCGCGATGGAGGGAATAGCCTATATGGAGACTACCTAAGACCACTGCAACAGAGTTATTGTAAAGTGTGGGAATAAGCTTGTCAGTCTTACAGTACCCTACGTTTAACCTCTCCCTTGTTCATGACCCGATTCATATAAATCCTGTCAAATTATTTTAAGTTAATATTAACCCTTCCTACAGAATATGCTTTGGCAAGATTTTGAGTGATGAAAGAAAAGTGAAAATATTCTATAAAAACATATTTTGAGTGGCAATGACACCAGTGGTCATACATAATTTATAGATTCACCAAACATCTATTATTGTTAATATATGATTCATTATTCCTGGTAGATACTACTCGTTATGATAAATTATTCCTGGTAGATACTACTGGTTATGATTGCAGACAGAGCCCAGAGAATGGGATGATGCAGTATTGAATTAGTCATATTTTGATAAGGTGGATGCATGGGGATGTCCACGTCACCCAGAGATATGCCCATGCTGTAAAGATACACCTAGTGGACTGAAACTTCACTGTTGTAGGCATAATACAGCTAGTGCTATCTAGACTTGCGCTGGCAAACCAATCCATTACATTAGCTACCTAAATGTGAAGTAAACTGAGGAGTAATAGACAATGGAGACTTTTAACTTGAAAACGTGCAGGATACCTCTTTCCAGTTTCCCTGACTTTAAAAAAAAACTGTGTTATGTTTGGGCCGAGTCATTTATTAATTTTTTCTCACAGAGAGGGAAAAAGGTTGTTTACTTTTGCAGACAGCTAGCTTTGTTAAGTTTTTGTAGTGGTGCACTGACTGAATAATTATAGCTAGTTGGCTAAGCTTCGATCAGCATGGATATCCAAAAATGGCTAGGCACTGCCAAGAGCAAAACAACTGAGGACTGATGCCGAGCTCAACGAGCACCCTGCTAGCTCAACCACTGAGGTTGAGGAGTCTAGCAGCAAATGCAATACCCGCCCATCCCCCACGCCACCTGCTGACCAACAAGACAGAGAAAAGCCGTGGCCTAGCACCAGCAACATGAGGGTAACATCACAACAAGCACCTGCACTGCCGTTACCCCAGCCACTAGCATCTGACGACCTCGGTGATGATGAGCCAGCGCAGGTTTGTCTTACCCAAGCCGCATTTTCAGTGGGAAAAAGCGGGCCTTTTGAAGTACCTGGCTGTCACGGCCGTCAAAGGAAGTGGACCAAAGTGCAGCGTGGTGAGCGTACATTATCCTTTATTTTGCAACAAAACAATAAACAAAATAAACAAAATTAACAACCGTGAAGCTTACGAGGGCATAGTGCCACAAACACAAGTCAACTACCCACTTTGAAAGGAGGGAAAAAGGGCTACCTAAGTATGGTTCCCAATCAGAGACAACGATAGACAGCTGTCCCTGATTGAGAACCATACCCGGCCAAAACATAGAAATAAAGAAACATAGAAAACAAAACATAGAATGCCCACCTCAAATCACACCCTGACCAAACCAAATAGAGACATAAAAAGTCTCTCTGAGGTCAGGGCGTGACACTGGCTCAAGGTCTATTTGGTTGTGGTGCACGCTATGTCATCTGAGGAGGCAATAGAGGACTTTTTCAATGTGTGTAGCTTCCTGTACAATTTCTTTAGGAAACCCACGGTGGCTGCACAGTACAATGGGGGAAAACTGGAAAGACTTATTGATCAGAGATGGACTGGCAACCTCACCACGGTGTTGTAGTTTTTAAATCAAGTGACAACATCACAGAGATGCTCGGTGAAATTCAATCTACTCGTGCATATGGCACACATGCTTATTGAAAGTGATAGAGCCGAGCATTAAATGTATTGCTAACATGACTCACAAAATCCTGGGGCTTCTCGACCCTCCTAACAAGTTACTGCAGTCTGAAGCAACTGATCTGCACACCGGTGTCAAACTTATCTGCAGTACATATGGGCGCGTTGACAAACAGATGTGATGCTGAATTCAAAACGCTTTGGGAGGCATGCCAGGAGGGCACGAGCACACCAGCTCCAAGCAAACGACGGAGACTCGTGCTTAAAACGAGTATGTAGTTGAATGCAAAGTGGGTCAGTATGATGGTGGAGATGAGAGGGTGTGTAACCAAAATTTTATTTCAGCACAAAGTCTTCTAAATGGTAAGCTACAACCATTATGGCCCTGGCCGCCATGCCAGAATGATTCATTCATTGGTTTTCCCTCATGTACAGTAAGCCTGGTTGTTGTTTAAATGTAATGTATAGTTACTTTAGGCCTTTGCTTTTTACTTCAATGCAGGTTAGATTTATCTGTGATTCTTACATTTAGGTTACATTTATTCGTTTTTGTGGGTCTAATTGCTATTGATATATATACAGATTTGTGTTATTTTATGGGTATAGGGACAATGACCAATGTAACCTATTGGTTGTCCTCTGAGGTGAGCCCTGGTGCGGTGCTCCTATTGTCCTGGCTGTCCACTTCAGTGGTGCTGAAATTGGCAGCGCATCCTTTCATCGAGCTGACTGGCGGTAGCCTTCTCCCCATGGTCCTGAATTGTTGGTTACGGTGTATGTTGTTTTAATGAGCTCATCTTGGGCTACCAGTCTTCATATGGATTCTCTTCAACATTGCATGCTTTCTTGTTTGCAAAATGACAGTTGTTGTTTATATGGCTGCATTTCAGATAGGCCTACATCACAGGAGGTTGGTGGCATCTTAATTGGGGAGAACTGTCTCGTGGTAATGACTGGAGCGGAATCAGTGGAATGGTATCAAACACATGTTTTCCATGTGTTTGATGCCATTCCATTAGCGCCGTTCCGGCCATTATTATGAGCCATTCTCCCCTCAGCAGCCTCCACTGGACATGTTTTTACATTTTGTATGTTGCAGTAGTATAGGACCAATACCGTGTGTAGCCTACTAAAAGAGGTAGACAAACGTTCACTCTGTTATCATTAATTTACATTACACACAGTTGTTGTGTGATAGGCTATTGTAAAAGTGATGTCAACACTATGAAGGCACGCAGCTTACTTTATCGCCCCTCCCTGCTCTCTTGCTATAACGTGTGTGTGTGTTGCTCTCTGTTACGAATCCCTTTGGCCCTGCAGTCTAGGGGGGATGGAAACGAGACCCGTAACATATCTCATGCAAATCATAACAGTGAAAAGGAACAATGAGAACTAATAACAACAGACAACCTAAATCTATCGTCAAACACTTAAGGTTTATTGTTCATACACACAATAATGGGGGGGGGGGGGGCTGAGCTGGACCCAAGGAAAGAACTAATACATATTTTTTTTAAACCCTAAGCTAGTCTAGCCTGCTTCATGAACAGCTAGCTAACTAACCAATAAAATGCAGTGGGTGGTCCGCCCAGTTTTAACTAGGGTACTTAGACAAAGTTTTCCTACGAGTAATATATGGCCATGGGCGACTTGGCTTTGTATCCCCTTTTCCCACCAATAAACAAACAGTCCACAACAATACATACTCACATAATAAAGGACAAATGTGACATGTAGGCGCAAAAACAAAAGAGAGATACCTGGAGAAGTGGAGGCTTGGCTTACTGTAGATTATGCTCATTGCGTAGTGTCACAAATTCGAGTAATGTAGCCTATAGTTGTAGTAATTGAATCTTTGATGTCCTACTGGTGCTCATTCTGTTAGGTGTAGGTCTACCGCAGCAATGGCTGCATTTCGGATACACTTGTATGTCATAGTAGGACCAATCTCTTGTTTTATTAAGACTCTATAAAGCAATAGTAGTGGTGCCCCCCATGGATTTAAAATGCCCCCTCAGGCATTTCATCCTGGAGCCGTGCCTGGAGGCCAGGAACATTCATTACTGCTGCTTACAACCCCTCAATCACAGAGCCCTCTAAGAAACCATTTTGTTCAGATAGGGTTAGGTAGATGCAAATGGAATTGTCTTGCGCCATGCAATAATTAATTATGCATTTATAACAGAGAATTATGGTAAAACATTTCAGCATATCTTATTTGACTTTCTAGGTCTGACCACATAGCATACCTTGCAATCCCGTAGAAAAACAGATTACAGTGTGACTCCCCCTGTGCCACAGCACCCCCTCAACCTCTCTGTTATGTTTTAATCTACGTAGCTAGAGCATGCACTCTGCCTGGAGACGGGTGACGGGGAGCAGGATTCACCAGAGTCTCGCAGCCTGGCTCAGCAGAACGTGGACCTGCGCCGATGTCTGGATGAGGAGCAGGCGGCCTACAAGCGTAAACTCACAGCCTACCAGGAGGGCCAGCAGAGACAGGCTCAGCTGGTGCAGAAGCTGCAGGCCAAGGTATCACACTATGATGCGTTTGTTTCCGTTCACCTCCATTTCATTTGGAGGGTAAATGGTGTTTTACTAGTTCATTTGTAAATCTGTAATTGTCTGCCAACCTTGTTAACAGGTTGAGCCTAATGGCGTGTTTTTTTGTGTTTTTTATTTACTTTATTTTTATTGAAGAACACACAAATGAACACAAAACAGGTAATGGCTGTGTTTTTTTAATGGTTTTAATTTGGGAAGTGAGTTCATGAACCTCATAGATGTCTTCCTGTATGACATCACTGCCTTACATACTCTCCTACTAAGAATTCAACATTTTATGATGACAAATAGGAACTGATGCTGATTATCTAATGTAATCTATATTATGTCACCAGTCAGAGAGCAGATCACCTCACTGTGTCCTCCCCTCCAGGTCCTGCAGTACAAGAAGAGGTGTGGAGATCTAGAGCAGACTCTAGTGGAGAAGTCCTCGGAGCTGGAGCAGCACAGACTGAGTGTTCGTACTGCTCTACACCACTATGGAGACATTCTGAAACAACTAACCATGCCATTTAGTAACAGCATTGAGTTAATCTACAAGTCACATCGGATGCGTAACTGTGATTCTTATTTCCCTTTAGGGTCGTTGTGATATGTCCAGCAACAGTCACCATGGAGAAGAGGTGGATTCATGCGGCGACCTGGAAAATGCTCTGATTCGGTTGGAGGAGGAGCAGCAAAGGTTAGTGATTGTAATCTGCCTGGGCCAATCAGTAATGAAACTAATGGCATACAGAATTCAATGCAATTGATGCAATGCCGTGTTATGCTCCACAGGAGCAGCAGTCTGTCTGCAGTGAACGCCATGCTGAGAGAGCAGTTGGAGCAGGCAGGACTGGCCAATGAGGCACTCAGCCAGGACATACGCAGGCTCACTGCTGATTGGTCCAAATCCAGGGAGGAGCTGGAGCAGAGGGAGTCTGATTGGAGGAGGGAGGAGGAGGTTGGTATTAGAAATGAGTTTTTGTGGATGGCTGTTTTCATTTTTTACATAAGAAACACTTTTCTTATTTTCTGTCACATGCCATTTCACAATTTCTCTCTTAGTCTTTCCACAGTTATTTCAGCAGTGAGCACAGTCGTCTATTGTCCCTATGGCGACAGGTGGTGGGCTTCCTTAGGCAGGTGTCTGAGCTGAAGAGCGTTACAGAGAGGTCAGAACAACTAACTGCATAACAAACTGCATGAATGCACCTCATTTTATATTGTGAAGTTGCCACTATATTTGTGCTCTATTTTTTATTCTTTCATATTTCGCCCTCGGCCCCTTTCCCCCTGCCAGAGACCTGTCTGACATGCGTAACGAGCTGGTACAGACCTCCCACTCTATCCAGTCATCCTGCTCTGGCCTGTCCTCCACGATGCGCAACCGGGAGGGAGGGGCGGCCCTGGCTCTGGAGCGGGAGGTAGCACTGCGGGGGCAGCTGGAGCTGCAGCTCAGAGAACGGGTGGCCGAGATGATGAGCCTGCAGACCAGGACAGACGCAGAGAGGGCCGAGCTCAACGCCAGGTCAGGGACAGAGTTGAACACTCTGCTCAGTCATTGGCTTGTGTCTCAAATGGCACCCTACATAGTACACTACTTTTGACCAGAGCCCTATGGGACTCCGACACGGTCTGTCTCTCTGTGTTTACTGAGTGGCAGCCTGGTCTGTCCGGTGGCGGTAAATCAGGAGGGTGAAGTGTAATGTGCATCTTAGAGATTCAATGGTGTGCTAAGTGATGTGTGTGTGTGTGTGTGTGTGTGGTCAGACTGTCAGATGCAGTGCAAGAGTGGGAGAGGCTGAAGGGGCAGACTGAGGACAGAGACAGAGACATGGCCTCTCTGACCAGGAGACTGGAGGTGAGATTGGCCTGTGTGACCCCAGCATGGAAACTTCCTGTAGCCATTAACAATCATACCCCTCACTATGGTTCTATCCTCCTACAGGAGCAGAATGGTAACGATGAGACAGACATGCAGGTGATGAGAGCTCATACTGAAACACTGCTGGACACACTGAGAGACATTGCACAGGTACAGCAGTCTCACTTATACACACGTACGCGCACACACACACATACACACACACAGCAAACTTTGACCAACCTCCACATTTAAACCCCTCCCTAGACTGTCCTGTCTGATGGGGACTCATCATCAGAGGCAGACCAGGAGAACACCGGAGCTCCTCTATTGGCTCTGCTCCGTGGCTCCTCCCCTCACCGCTCCTTGTCACCACAGCGATCCACCTCTCCCAGACGCTACTCCTCGTTGGCACCCGTCCCAGAAGCCAGCCTGTCTGCCCTGCGCTCTGTTGTCAACAGCAGACATCTCCAGCTGCAGGTACCCTGTCCCTCTGCTGCAACTGGACACATTAACACATCTTCTGCTATCTAAGTGGTTTTACTGTAGTCATTCCCTGGGATTGGGAATTGAAGCTTCTACTAGCCTGCTTTATCACAATGTTACATTGTCCAACTTTCCTATACAAACATTTCCTATAAAAGTTGTCTTGTCTCTTAATTCCTCTGTATCACTTTCAGTATCCAGTGTTCAGTGTCCCACTCTGTCCTCTCTCTCTGGTCCACAGGAGGTCCGGGGGTGTCTGTCCTCTGCCCATTCATCATTGCAGACACTGCGCAGACAGCTCGCAGAGGCGGAGTCAGCCAAGCGAGAGGCAGAGCAGCGCAGTCGGACCCTGCAGGGAGAGAGGGATGGAGTTCAGATAGAAAAAAACACCACGCAGAGAGAGAGAGACCGTCTGAAACAAGACAGAGACACACTGGCTAGGTACAACCAGGAGAGTCCGCAGGCAGACTTATAAAACAACTTGGGTGATGGAAAACCCTTTAGGACCAGGAACTGTCTTCCATCAGTGCACTGGTTAAAGAACAGGCCTTGGTATGCATGGAGAGAGGAGTAGCTAATGCTACATACATTATAAGCACTAGCAGTTCACTTTATTTTGAGGAAGCGCACATCTATCCTTTCATACAGTTTTACAGAAATCTCTAATCACCATGTCCTGTTGTCCTCTGTGTCTGTGTGTCTGTCCTCTCAGTGAGAAGATGGCTGTAGAGAAGGCAGCCCAGACAGCTCTGATCAAGGCCCAGATCCTGCAAATGAACTGTGAAAAGCTTCAGCAGGCCGTGACGTCGGCCCAGAGAGAGAGGGATCACGAGAGAGAGGAGAAGGAGGCCGTACTGCAGGAGAGAGACCGAGCCAAGGCTGAGACCGAACGACTGTGAGTGAGAGAAGAGATCAGTGAAACCAATTGTCATTGATAGGGTGTGTGAATGGAAAACAAACCCCGTGGTCATGTCTCTGTCTAACGCTGTCCCTGTCCCCACAGTCAGAAGCAGTGGGAGCAGAGTGAGAGCCGGGCGTCTGTCCAGCGAGGGGAGCTGTCTGTAGTGAGAGAGACCCACCACCAGGCGGAGGTAGAGAAGCAGCTGCTGGAGGGGGAGAAGGCCCAGCTCACTGAGGCTCTGACCCGGGTAAGACACACAGACAGACACGGAGGATATCACTCCAACTCTATGGATCCTCTTTTTTGGATGTTACTATTTGTTCCTCCTTTGACCTCCACTCCTTGAAAGTTCATCTCTTAAAATTTCACCCATCCTCTCTCTGTCCTGTATGTCTTCTCCTCTCTACCACAGGCTGAGAGCAGTAATGCAGAGCTCTCTCTGTCCTGTATGTCTTCTCCTCTCTACCACAGGCTGAGAGCAGTAATGCAGAGCTCTCTCTGTCCTGTATGTTTTCTCCTCTCTACCACAGGCTGAGAGCAGTAATGCAGAGCTCTCTCTGTCCTGTATGTCTTCTCCTCTCTACCACAGGCTGAGAGCAGTAATGCAGAGCTCTCTCTGTCCTGTATGTCTTCTCCTCTCTACCACAGGCTGAGAGCAGTAATGCAGAGCTCTCTCTGTCCTGTATGTCTTCTCCTCTCTACCACAGGCTGAGAGCAGTAATGCAGAGCTCTCTCTGTCCTGTATGTCTTCTCCTCTCTACCACAGGCTGAGAGCAGTAATGCAGAGCTCTCTCTGTCCTGTATGTTTTCTCCTCTCTACCACAGGCTGAGAGCAGTAATGCAGAGCTCTCTCTGCTGGTCAATAAGCTTCACTCTGAGGAGGCTGCCCTCCAAGACTCTCTGGGCAAGATGGGCAGCATGAACGAGGGCCTGGCCCAGGACAAGTCTGACCTCAACTCCATCATCTGCCAGGTGAGACACAGTGGGACCAACACCTTGATCAACATGTGACTAACACTTGTGGGTGAAGTCATATAGGACTGATGCAAGAGTAACCATCAAAACAAAGCATCGCTCTGGCCTATTCTATAGGATAGGTATCATGGTATGCCTTCCTGGACCTCTTCAATTTAGGCCTTCCTCACCCGTTCACTCTCTCATACGTGTCCATGTTTCTCTCTCTCTGTCTGTTTCTCAGCTGGAGGAGGAGAAGGCCCATCTGCAGGCCCAGAAGCGTGAGGCGGAGCAGGAGAAGCTGACCATCAGAGATGAGCTGGTCCGAGTGGAGCAGGACAGACTAGAGCTGGACACCGCCCGCCTCGCCCTCCACCAATCACTGCAAGAGTCCGAGCTGAGCAGGGTGGGAATGGAGGCGGAGCTTCAGAGTCTCCGGGCAGATAGAGTGAAGCTGCAGGACAAAGTCACTCAGGTAAATGACGAGTCTCCACTCTGAATGGGAAAGTGGCATATGATAATGTGTCTTCTCAGCAAGAAAGAGCTTCAGTAATTAACAAAGCATGATCATCACTGAGTTCTGAAACCTCATTGTTCCAGTGAATATGTCTGTAAATGTGTACAGTTTTACTCCATGTACCTGTGTATCTCTGCTGACAGTTGTGTGGCGAGGTGAGCTCTCTGGGGGCGGAGTTGGGCATGGCCCGGGGTGAGGAACAGAGACAGGGCGTGGCCCTGGAGGAAGTAGGGCGGGGCAGGTTGGAGCTGGCTAGAGAGAGGGCGGGGCTGGTGGTCCAGCTGACTGCGTCAGAGAGAGAGAACACCAACCTGACTGAGGAGCTGGCCGCATTCAGGTGAGATCTGTGTGTGTGCACGTGTGTGTGTGTTGAAGAATTGGTCCCTAATGTGTGTGTTGTGCCCCTGCAGGTCGGAGCGGGAGGCCCTGGAGACCAGCCTGTTTGAGGTGCAGCAACAGCTGGTGCAGCTGGAGTCTGGCAGAGAGCAGCTGGAGACAGAGATCCAGAGCCTGCGGCTGCGCTGTGAGACAACCACTGGTGAGAAATGGAGAGAGAGAGAGAGGACAGGAGGAGGAACCAAATGAGTGAAAACAAGATGGTAGTGGCAGTGTGGCAGAGAGAGCATCAACAAGGAAGACGGGAGTATTGATATGTTAGAATTAAATATTGAGGAGCATTGATGAAGCCATAGAACATCAAAAGAAAGAGGGGAAACCAGATCAAGTGTTAGTAAAAATGAGTTGAGGAGATTGATGGAGAAATGACGCTATAGCCATTACATGACTGTCTGAACACCGGTGTGAAACTGCTCATCATGTCCCCTATTGTCTTGTGTAGCGGAGCTGAGGCGTGTGCGTGCTGACGGGGAGAATGCACTGGCACAGAGTGAGCGGGAGAGAGAGGCTCTGAGCCAGGCCCTGAGCAGCACCCAGCAGGAGTCCCAGCAGGCCCTATGCACCGCCATCACTGACCACCAGGAGGAGGCAGAGAGACTGACCGCTGAGAAGGTGCGGGGAATGGGGGTTCTCAGACTGTAGAATTCTTATTTACAGTGACGGCCTACAGTAGTTCTACTAAACTGTCTAGGTCTGTTTGGAGAGGTTTCTGCTCTAGTAGTAGGAGTATTGTAAGGGTGGTTTTACTTGTATCCAGTACTATTAGGATTATAGTTATTTTCCTTTCTTTTGCCGAAGGTGTCTCAATGTGTGTCTTGATTCTACTCAGTTGTTCGTGTTCTTTATTTGGGCTGGTTAGGGCCTTACAATGAACATCAACAGCGGAGTGTGTTTGTTCTCCAGGAGGCCCTGCGTCACAGTCTGGAGTCTGAACAGGAGGGGGCACTACGACGAGTCAGACAGGAGGCCGAAGAGCAGCTCCTCAGAGCCGAGAGAGACCGGGAAGACCTGAGAGATGAAATGAGGAGTCTGCAGCACCACAGAGACCAGAGTCTGCTACAGGCAGAGACAGAGAAACAACAGGTCAGTCACATCTGAGAGACCAGACAGACACCATGTAATAGAGATCAGACTTTGTAATGAAGTGCAGAGCAAATAGTGATAAGAGATAGCTACCTTCATTGTGATCCATATGCCCAGTTCTAGAGGCTCTTTCTATTGCCCTCTCTTAGATGCTGTCCCAGAAGGAAGCAGAGAAGGCTGTGCTGTCTGAGAGAGTGTCCATCCTGCTAGCAGAGCTGGGTACTGCAGCCCTGGAGCTGGACAGACTAGCCAGGGAGGCAGCTCATTACAAAGACCAGGAGAGGGTAATAGACCGCTTTAGAACTCTGTGCCCGTTCTGTACTATCATGAATTGTTCTAAAATACATTAAAAGGATAAACATGTATGTGTCCAAACTCTAACGTCTCCCTGACTTTTGTCTATAGGCCTCAGTGGGAGCTCTGACCATTGAGTTACTGGAGCTTCGCTCTCAGCTGGAGGACGCTGACAGTGTTCATGATCGGGAGCTACACAGGCTGCAGGAGAACTGCACTGACCTACAGACACACACTGACATTGCACTCAAAGAGGTAAGGGACGGTTAGAGTCAGGGATGGAGCCGGTGACCATTTCTGGTTCAACATTTCTTCACCACTCTCCCTAACTTCCTCCTCCAGTTGGAGGAGTGCAGAGCTTCTCTCTCAGCCAGTGAGGAGAGCCGAGACCAGGTGAGGCGGGACATGCTGGAGATGGAAAGGCGCCTCAACCAAACCCGGGACACTGGAGAGGGGTACAGAAGGGACGGGGTGGAGCTACGGCGCACCCTCGGTGATGTCACCAAGGAGAGAGACACTCTCAGCCTATCAAATGCCCAGCTGAGAGAGACACTGAGAAGTGCAGATACTGAAAGAATCAGGTAGAGCTTGGCTGCACACCTCCCACATGTTCAGTTCTAGTGTCACTGTTGGGTCGTAAATCCTAAAAAAGCATCTATACAAAAGTGTGTAATGTTTGACATTTTAGTTTGACTGAACTCTCACTGCAGTAGTTGCAGTACTAATATTGTGTGTGTGTCAGTGTAAAGCGTCAGTGTGAGGAGAAGGAGCAGCGGCTGGCTGTTCTGGAGGAGAGCCTGTCGTCTGCCCAGAGAGAGGTGGCAGAACTCCGCAGCTGTTTGAGAGAGGTCGAGGGGTCACGACTGGAGGCCCGGAGAGAGCTGCAGGAGCTACGCAGACAGGTCCATCACACACACGGTCACATCTCTGAAATAATCTGTTTTATAATTTTACATTTATCGGTTTACTTTAAGTGCAGTGGAACACTCTAAATAACTTGACTAGGCATTGAGTTTTTGCTATCCACGTGATTTTACCAGGAAAAACTCCAGACTTTGGCTTAGACATAGTCTATAACTTGTCCTCCATCCGATCACTCCATCAGGTGAAGGTGCTTGATGGAGAGAAGGAACTGAAAGGGAAGGAGGTGGCTGAGCTGCAGACGCGTCTCTCCCTGGAGGAGCAGAGAGAGGAGGAGAGAGGGAGGGCGATGTTCTCTCTCAAACAGAAGCTGGTCGAGGCTGACACAGCCAGGACCACAATCAAAAAAGAGGTGAGGATGGTGGAAGACATTGAAGAGGGTGTAGAGTGAGAGTTTAGGCTTGGTTAAACATAAAACTTAATCAACCTCCCTCTAACATCCCTTTCTGCTGTACCTCTCTTTCAATCTCTATCCTTCCCTCTTTGCTCCCCCCCCTCTCTTTCTCCTCCCTCCAGCTGTCCATCCTCCAGAGGCGTCTGACAGAGTCAGAGTCAGGCTGTCGGGGTTGTGAGAGGGAGCTGACGGCCCAGCTGCAGGAGGCCCGGGGCTGTGAGAAGAAGCTCCAGGATGAGGCCAGGAACCTGTCCCTGCGGGCCCAGACAGCCCAGGACTCCCTCACCCTGTCTAGCCTGCAGCTCAGCGAGGCCCAGGGCCGCCTGGCAGCCACCGAGGCAGAGCTGGCCCGGTCCGAGGCCGGACGCAGGGGGCTGGAGTTCCGCCTGGGCAGCCTGCATTCAGCGCTGACCCGTACACTGGGCATCGGAGTGGGGGGCCGGAGCAGTGCCAGCTGGGTCAGGAGCCCCAGGGGGAGCTCCCCAGCAGCATCCCACAGCAGCATCACACGTCACCGTAGCCTCTCGCCCCTACGCTGCTCACTGTCGCCCCCCAAAGGTGAGGGTGAACCCTTGCCAAACATCAATGTGAAAGCAGGCTGTAATGTATTGTATTTACAGAGACAAACAAAATCATGTAGAATACTTGATGGGATTGGAGTTATTCTTCCAGATTTTGGAGGTTCGACCCCTGACAACAGGTTGGGCTGCTCCAGGCCGATCTCCCCAGAACGGGGTGACACGCCCCTCCCCATGCCTCTGCCTGAGCTGGACCCTGAGACGCTGCGCTGTGGCCTTCGAGACTTCCTCCAGGAGCTCCGAGACTCTCGGAGAGACAGGGTACTGTAGACATGATGCATGTCAGTCCAGTATCATATAACCATATAGATTCTACATTTTATTTACCATTCCGTCAGACACATTTATTAACAGACTGAAGACTTTTTTTTTCGAACTAAGTGATTTCTCTCAGTATTGTGCTAAACAATTGTACAATAAATCTCTGTAGCACTGAAATGTGAATTTCTATGATAGAAATGGTCTGTCAGTGCATGACGGGGTTGTTGAACTGTGTTTCATGTTGTTTTTTAGGACGAGGCTCGCTGCCAGTTGGGGGCGCTACAGAGTGAGCTGGAGGAGATGACGGGGGAGAGAGACTCCGCCCAGAACCACCTTTCTCAGCTACACAACACACTACAGGAGTGCCAGGAGGGTGAGCCACACACACATGCACACGGGCACACACACGAACCATAAGAGGGCCAAGAGAGTAATTTACACAGTGAAGTCATTCACAGCCATCCAATGACCCAGGAAGGGCTAACATTATGCACACATTGGCATATAGACCTTGTCTGTGAATGCTCCAGTGTTGTGACTGTCTGTGTTTCCGTCCAGGTAAGCGTGGTGTTGACGGGCGTCTGAGCTCCACCCAGGCTATGCTTCAGCAGCAGGAGGAGACGGTGAGGAGGGGAGAGAGGGAGAGGAGGGCCCTCACTGACAGAGTCAAGGTTCTGGAGAGAGCCCTGCAGACTGCAGAGACGGAGAGGAAACACACACAGGTACACACATTGCAGAGACTGAAACACACATAGAGTAAACATACTCTCACACAAACACATACTTACTGTATGTAGAAGAACTTCTCTGACTAGGATTCTTGTGTCTGCTAACACAGTGCTGCACACTGACCTGCCAACACTGTCATATGGTGACCCTGCAGGGAGCATTAGGTGGGAGCAGAAAACTGACTGTCATAACAACAGATGCCACAGAACACTGAGTAATTAAACACAACTTCATGTCATATCTCTGGCCAAAGCAACTCCATATGTCCAGCCCTCACACAACCCTAGGAAACACAAGAAAAGTGCTCTCTGCTTATGAGAGAGAGAATTTATGATTATAGTTAGGGGGTCAAAATCAAATGGTCAGGTGAATGCTTTCTGTTGCTGGAAAGAGAGGGGTTAAATTTGGTTAGAAAAAGAGGGGGGATTTGAGCATTAGAGGGAGTTGAGAGAAGGAGGGAGGGATGTGGCCATCTGTGGATCAAAAGTGTGTTAATGTCTGTCTGGCCTCTCTGTGAGAGTGTTTGTGGAGTGTCTGTGTTTGCCCCTCATGTCTAGTTCTATAGCTCTCTACAGCAGGGGTACTCAACTACTGTTTGAGAAAGTCCAGTCACACAAATTCCATAAATGGCATCGGTCCGGATGGATATTGTCATTACTTGGCTTAGTAACAAACTCCCACATCGTGACCCATGCAACCCCCAAACTGTTCACACCTCTCTTGTTGGTGGAGAATTTTTTTTGCAGTTTTAAAGCAAATTTCCTGCAATTCTACAGACTTTGCCATGTCTTATGTGTACCTGAGTGACTCAACAAAATCAATGTAGTCGTTGAGTATGGCTGCTCTAGTCTCTAGCCCTCTCATTAGACAAGCAGCCTTTCTGCTGTCAGACTGTCACATACTGTATCTGTATGGACTGGCTGGCTTTGACATGTGACTGCCAGTTTCAGATCTTTCTCTCTCACATTGTCTCTCTCTCTCCTTCTCTTTCTGTCACTCTTTCTCCTCCTCCTCCCTGTAGGACCAGTTGAGTAAGCAGCGTGCGGGAGAGATGCGTCTGGAGGCTGAGCGGAGGCGGCTGCAGGAGGCCCTGGAGGCTGCCGAGGCCCGGGGGACCAGGGTGGAGCTGGGGAGACGCAGCCTGGAGGGGGAGCTGCTTAGACTCAAACTGAGCCTCGGGGACAGGGAGGCCGAGAGCCAGGCCACCCAGGAGCGCCATGACCTACTACTCAAACAGGTAACACACTGGATGAACACTCTTACCCACATGTCTATGAACAGATACACCCCTGATAGAGGCAGGTTATGCTGAGATTTAACCAGAATCAAATGGGAATACACTTAAACCGTATACAAACTCAAAGCACGAATACACACTGTGTTGTGCATCTGTCCCAGGTGGCGGAGGGGGAGAGCCGTGTGACGTCGCTCCAGAGAGAGGTGGACAGGCTGAGCCAAGCTCTGTCTAAAGTCCATGAAGGAGAGGCCTGTCTCAGAGAGAAGACCCAGAACCTTTCACAGAGCCTCCAGGAGGCCACGGCTGCCCACAGCGCCACCCAGGGGCGCCTGGTCGCACTGCAGAAGACCCTGGGGCTGGCCGAGCAGGATCGCAGGCATCTACAGGTGGGCTGAGAGGAACCATTGATGGGACAGTAGGGCTGAATTTCAAGTGTTTGTTGTCAAGGTTCATCCCTGTAATTTAAATAGGATTACAGCAAATTGTAATGAGCAGTGAATGGAGTGTTGCTGTGTTCAGGAACGAGTGGATGGAGCGCGGGCCTCCCTGGCGGAGGGGAAGAGAGGCATGGTGGCCCTCACTGAGCGAGTGCAGAGCCTTCAGACTGAGCTGACCCAGAGCGAGCTGAGACGAGGAGAGCTGGAGGCAGAGCTGGCCCACACACAGGAGGTGTGTGAGAGAGACTTTTACCCATACATAATCATTAGCTAAAGGATAGGGGTAAAGACATAGTGGGGGCATGTGAAGAATTGAAATGGAGAAAAAGAGCGAGAGAGAAAGAGACATAGGCCTGTATCTCATCTGTATAGCTGTTCCTTCACCCTGTCTGTCCTGTAGGCCCTGCGTCAACGGTCCACAAGTCTGACAGAGGCCCAGCACAGTGCCCAGTCTGCCCAGGCAGAGAGAGCGACTGCAGAGGAGAGGCTGCGGGGGCTGCAAAAGGCCGTGGCCGTGCTGGAGACCGAGAAGAAAGATGCGGAGAGACAGGCTGTCCGTCTGGAGAAGGACAAAAATGCATTGAGAAATACACTGGACAAGGTGAGACGAAGACAACACCGTGAGATAAACACCAAACACAACAGCCATCAGGAATATACACAGAGTCTGGAAATATTAAGAACACCTTCCTAATATTGACTTGCAACCACCCCCCTGTCGTTCTCTGTAAACATCATCAAAGCATTGACTCGCTCCTGTAGTTTCATGCTTTACAATATCTGGAAGTGGTCCAGGTCCTAATCCAGACACTTGTCATCTCCCGTGAAGACTACTGCAAGTCGCTGTTGGCTGTGTTCCCCGCTTGTGCCATCAAACCACTACAACTTATCCCGAATGCCGCAGCCCGCCTGGTGTTCAAACTTCCCAAGTTGTCCCATGTCACCCCACTCCTCCGCACACTCCACTGGCTTCCAGTCGAAGCTCACATCCACTTCAAAACCCTGGTGCTTGCCTAAGGAACAGCAAGGCAAACTGCCCCTTCCCACCTTTAGGCTATGCTCAAACCCTACACCCCAACCGAGCGCTCCGTTCTGCCACCTCTGGTCTCTAGGCCCGCCCACCCCTACAGGGGGTCAACTCCCACTCAGCACAGTCAAGGCTATTTTCTGTCCTGGCACCCCAATTGTGGAACGAGCTTCCCCCTAACGTCAGGACAGCGGAGTCCCTACCCATTTTTCGAAAACGTCTGAAACCCTACCTCTTCAAAGAGTATCTGAAATAAATCCCACGGCACTTGTCTTTTCTTACTAGTGTAACCGATGTGAAATGGCTAGCTAGTTAGCGGTGGTGCGCGCTAATAGCGTTTCAATCGGTGACGTCACTCGCTCTGAGACCTTGAAGTAGTTGTTCCCCTTGCTCTGTAAAGGCCGCGGCTTTTGTGGCGCGATGGGTAACGATGCTTCTAGGGTGGCTGTTGTTGATGTGTGCAGAGGGTCCCTGGTTCGAGCCCAGGTAGGGGCGAGGAGAGGGACGGAAGCTATACTGTTACACTAGCACTGACTTTATTGAGGGAAAATGTAACTACTTTATTGAGGGAAAATGTAACTACTTTATTGAGGGGAAAATGTAACTACTTTATTGAGGGGAAAATGTACTTCCTACGACTGTAATAGATGGTTTTCTCACTATCTTGAGATTAACTCACTAATTGTAAGTTGCTCTGGATAAGAGTGTCTGCTAAGTGACTAAAATGCCAAATCTAATTTTCTATTAAAATGCGGAATTAATTGAATTAAATATGAAATGGACCCTAACCTTTGAGTTGTACTGAGGTGATTGTGACCGTTTGGGACTGTCTCTTGTCAGGTGGAGCATCAGAAGCTGAAGACTGAGGAGGGTAGCATGCGTCTGTCTGCAGAGAAGGGCCGCCTGGATCGCTCCCTCACCACCGCCGAGCAGGAGCTGCAGAACGCACAGAGACAGATAGCACTGCTACAGGTGGGCAGGGACTAGTAGGGAGAATGTAAACCGAAGAGAAAGGACTAGTAAACTTTACTTTAGGGGGTAGCAGTAAGGTGACAGTGACTGTCATGAGATGTGGCTGAGTGTTTCCCCAACATGTGGATCATCTTATTTCCCCTGCTAAATTAGCAGAATTAATGATGGAGTCAGGCATTAGTTATTCATTTGACCTTTATTTAGTTGGTTGGTTCTGTGTGGGTCAATGTGGTAATGAAACAATCATTTACATTACGTTTTTCCTATGCGCACACATTAGTATTTTACTGGGGTCAAACTCAATTTGATAATGCAAAGCATTCATCAAAGTGAAGTCCCATAGCATATGGTTGTAAGATAAAAATCAACCCCTCCCCCAACCACGAGTAAACCCCTAATTTACTGATGCGATTGGCTGATGTTGGTGTACATGTTTTATTTGGCTGCTTTGTGAAAGGAGAAGTTGGTGGATGTAAGGAAGAAAATAACATTTTCTATGGCGAGTGTCTCAATGTCCGGTGTTTGTCTAGTCATTGCTATAATACAAGACCAGGCTAATTTCTACTTTGTAGTTTGTCTGAAATTCTCTGTACAGATAAGTGAGGGGTTAGTCAGGTGAGATGGTGCTTTTGTTGCAGATTATTGTACTTTCCTCTTCATTAGTTTGACCCTCCCAGAGCGCCTGTCTGTTATTCCCTGAGCTCCGGGGGTCGTGTTCACTTTAAAGCCAGCCAAATGAAACCCCATGCAGGCGTGAGTTGGAATCACTACAAAATGGCTGAAGCCCCAGGCCCTCTGGATCTAAAAGCATCTGCTGCTAGTTAGATGTCTAATGTTGAGCAGTTAAGCAGAATTGTTTGACTTGTTTGTTCTTGGTCTGGAGCCTGATGGTGTCTGTTACGACTGAAGTTTTATAAGAACGTGCACATCATCCTTGACATACATTTTGTACATAAATTACATGATGTAGCCTAGCTAGTAGGCCACTGTTGAATAGTATTTTACTGTGGAGACTTTGTTAAATAGTTGCAATTGTAAGAGTTGTTTCCCAGTCCCTTTCTCTGTGATTGTCATTCTAATGGAATACAGAAATACCTGTCCTCAAACATTTACATCAAAAGTTGCAAAGTTATGGGCAAAGACACAAAACATCCACATCAAATTAAATATTTTTCTTGATCAAATAACATGGAAAACAACCACTTTTTGTGCAGTATTAATTTAATATCCTTATAAACCACTTTTATACAATGTAAATGTACATTAGTGTATTGTACATAGGCTGGTCATCTAGGTTTGTACCTGTAGACTTTCCATCACCATGAAGAAAAACAGTACAGTAATGGAGTACATCAAATGGTTTGTGATGATGTGTCTAGAGCATGGTGCTTGCAATGTGGCTAGAGCATGGTGCTTGCAATGTGGCTAGAGCATGGTGCTTGCAATGTGGCTAGAGCATGGTGCTTGCAATGTGGCTAGAGCATGGTGCTTGCAATGCTAGTGTTGTGGGTTCGATTCCCACGGTGGACAAGTACAAAAACTATGAAAATGTATGCACTCACTGCTAAGTTTCTCTAGATAAGAGTGTCTACTAAAATGGAAAAGGAATGAATAGACTATTTCAGTTTTCACATAGAAATAAGTTGCATTTGCAAAGTATTTCAAGAAACTGGAAAACATATATCAAGTATTATCAGATTAACTTTATTTGTACAGATAATTATCAGACTCAAGATACAAATGCTGGTAAATACTCAAATACATTTAGTTAAAAATGTTCTGTACTGGTCCTGTATTAGTGGACCTATATAGATGTCTGTAACACTGGGCCTTTACTCGTCATGTATTAACAGACCTATATAGATGTCTGTAACACTGGGCCTTTATTAGTCCTGTATTAGTGGACCTAAATAGACGTCTGTAACACTGGGCCTTTACTAGTCCTGTATTAACGGACCTATATAGACGTCTGTAACACTGGGCCTTTACTAGTCCTGTATTAGTGGACCTAAATAGACGTCTGTAACACTGGGCCTTTTCTAGTCCTGTATTAGTGGACCTATATAGACGTCTGTAACACTGGGCCTTTTCTAGTCCTGTATTAGTGGACCTATATAGACGTCTGTAACACTGGGCCTTTTCTAGTCCTGTATTAGTGGACCTAAATAGACGTCTGTAACACTGGGCCTTTACTATTCCTGTATTAGTGGACCTATATAGACGTCTGTAACACTGGGCCTTTACTCGTCCTGTATTAGTGGACCTATATAGACGTCTGTAACACTGGGCCTTTTCTAGTCCTGTATTAGTGGACCTATATAGATGTCTGGAACACTGGGCCTTTACTAGTCCTGTATTAAAAGACCTATATAGACGTCTGTAACACTGGGCCTTTACTAGTCCTGTATTAGTGGACCTATATAGACGTCTGTTACACTGGGCCTTTTCTTGTCCTGTATTAGTATACCTATATAGACGTCTGTAACACTGGGCCTTTACTAGTGCTGTATTAGTGGACCTATATAGATGTCTGTAACACTGGGCCTTTACTAGTCCTGTATTAACAGACCTATATAGACGTCTGTAACACTGGGCCTTTACTAGTCCTGTATTAGTGGACCTAGATAGACGTCTGTAACACTGGACCTTTACTAGACCTGTATTAGTGGACCTATATAGACGTCTGTAACACTGGGCCTTTTCTAGTCCTGTATTAGTGGACATATGTAGACGTCTGTAACACTGGGCCTTTACTAGTCCTGTATTAGTGGACCTATATAGACGTCTGTAACACTGGGCCTTTACTAGTCCTGTATTAGTGGACCTGTATAGATGTCTGGAACACTGGGCCTTTACTAGTCCTGTATTAGTGGACCTATATAGACGTCTGTAACACTGGGCCTTTACTAGACCTGTATTAGTGGACCTGTATAGATGTCTGGAACACTGGGCCTTTACTAGTCCTGTATTAGTGGACATATGTAGACGTCTGTAACACTGGGCCTTTACTAGTCCTGTATTAGTGGACCTATATAGACGTCTGTAACACTGGGCCTTTACTAGACCTGTATTAGTGGACCTATATAGACGTCTGTAACACTGGGCCTTTACTAGTCCTGTATTAAAAGACCTATATAGACGTCTGTAACACTGGGCCTTTACTAGTCCTGTATTAAAAGACCTATATAGACGTCTGTAACACTGGGCCTTTACTAGACCTGTATTAGTGGACCTATATAGACGTCTGTAACACTGGGCCTTTACTAGACCTGTATTAGTGGACCTATATAGACGTCTGTAACACTGGACCTTTACTAGACCTGTATTAGTGGACCTATATAGACGTCTGTAACACTGGGCCTTTTCTAGTCCTGTATTAGTGGACATATGTAGACGTCTGGAACACTGGGCCTTTACTAGTCCTGTATTAGTGGACCTATATAGACGTCTGTAACACTGGGCCTTTACTAGTCCTGTATTAGTGGACCTATATAGACATCTGTTACACTGGGCCTTTTCTTGTCCTGTATTAGTGGACCTATATAGACGTCTGTAACACTGGGCCTTTACTAGTCCTGTATTAAAAGACCTATATAGACTTCTGTAACACTGGGCCTTTACTAGTCCTGTATTAGTGGACCTATATAGATGTCTGTAACACTGGGCCTTTACTAGTCCTGTATTAACAGACCTATATAGACGTCTGTAACACTGGGCCTTTACTAGTCCTGTATTAGTGGACCTAGATAGACGTCTGTAACACTGGACCTTTACTAGTCCTGTATTAACGGACCTATATAGACGTCTGTAACACTGGGCCTTTTCTAGTCCTATATTAGTGGACATATGTAGACGTCTGTAACACTGGGCCTTTACTAGTCCTGTATTAGTGGACCTAGATAGACGTCTGTAACACTGGGCCTTTTCTAGTCCTGTATTAGTGGACCTAGATAGACGTCTGTAACACTGGACCTTTACTAGTGCTGTATTAGTGGACCTAAATAGACGTCTGTAACACTGGGCCTTTACTAGTCCTGTATTAGTGGACCTATATAGACGTCTGTAACACTGGGCCTTTATTAGTCCTGTATTAGTGGACCTAAATAGACGTCTGTAACACTGGGCCTTTACTAGTCCTGTATTAACGGACCTATATAGACGTCTGTAACACTGGGCCTTTACTCGTCATGTATTATTAACAGACCTATATAGACGTCTGTAACACTGGGCCTTTACTAGTCCTGTATTAACGGACCTATATAGACGTCTGTAACACTGGGCCTTTACTAGTCCTGTATTAGTGGACCTATATAGACGTCTGTAACACTGGGCCTTTACTAGTCCTGTATTAGTGGACCTATATAGACGTCTGTAACACTGGGCCTTTACTGGTCCGATAGACAGCTACTAGTCAACGATAGACACCTACCTCTGATTGAGATCCACACCCGGCCAAACACACAGAAATAGAAAACATAGAACACAAAACATAGAATGCCCACCCCAACCCACGCCCTGACACTGACTTGGTGTTTCTGTGGCTCAGTGATTAACACTCCTCTCTATCTGTGTCTATGTCTCTCTCTGTATCCAGGCCCAGCTGGCTGAGATGGAGCAGTACCACAGTGAGAGTGAGAGCTCTGTCCTCCAGCGTGACGAGGTGCTGCGTGAGGCGGAGAAGCTGAGGGTCACCCAGAGGGAGTCAGAAAGGATTCTGGCTGCCCGGGACAGAGCCCACCGCCACCGGGTCAAAGGCCTGGAGGAGCAGGTATGTACAACCTCAAGGTCAGAGGTTAAAGGGCTGTGTCTGTGTGTCCGTCCCTGACCCTCTCTGTCCGTCCCACAGGTGTCCACTCTGAAGGAGCAGCTACAGCAGGAGATGAGTCGTAGACAGCCCTCTCTACCCACCCTCATATCTGGGGGGAACTGAGCACTGAGCAGTGCTCCCTGTGTCCCTCCATGGGTACTACAGCCCACTTACAGCTCCGGAACCAGCATCACATCATCCGCTCCTCTGTGTTGACACACGCCTCTCCTCCTACTCAGGGGATAGAAGTGTCATCCAGTACAACAGGAATGAGATCTTAATCTCTGCCAGTATATACAGTTGACCAGGGTTCCCTTCCACACACACACCAGCATACAAAGGGAGAACAGTCTGAGTCACTGTTTGAGCACTAGGCAACAAATTAATCAGTCCTATGAAGAAACTACTGTGCCGTCCATCTTGCTACTATTTGGTTGAGATTGACCCAACTAGTTTGCCTGGACCAATAGATGGACACTATTATATGTAGAGCACATGATGGGACCACATGAGATGAAGTATTTATGCACTATATGTGTGTACTGTTTGTGATTTTAGATGTGTGTGTACTGAACAAAAATATTCATGCAACAATTTCAAAGATTTTATTGGGTAACAGTTCATAGAAGGAAATCAGTCAATTGTACTAAATTCATTGGGTCTTAATCTATGGATTTCACATGACTGGGCAGGTGCACAGGCCAAGCCCAGCCAATCAGAATGAGTTTTCCCCACAAAAAAGCTTTATTACAGACAGAAATAATCCTCAGCACCCCCCATCCCCCTCCTCAGACAATCCCGCAGGTGAAGAAGCTAGATGTGGAGGTCCTGGGTTGCACGTGGTCTGCAGTTGTGAGGCCAGTTGGATGTACTGCCAAATTCTCTAAAACAATGTCGGAGGCAGATTATGGTATAGAAATTAACATTGAATTATTTGGCAACAGCTCTGTTTTTTTCAGTCAGCATGCCAATTGCACACTCCCTCAGAACTTGAGACATCTGTGGCATTGTGTTGTGTGATAAACTCTACATTTTAGTGTCCTTTTATTGTCCCCAGCACAAGGTGCACCTGTGTAATGATCATGCTGTTTAATCAGATCCTTGATATGCCACAACTGTCAGGTGGATGGATTATCTTGGCAAAGGGGAAATGCTCAGTAACAGGGATGTATTAACAAATGTGTGCCCAATTTGAGAGAAATAAGCTTTTTGTGTGTATGGAACATTTCTGGGATCTTTTATTTCAGCTCATGGGACCAACACTTTACATGTTGTGTTTTATTTTTGTTCAGTATACTTGTAACAAACTAGAAATAGCACATATCGAAGTGCATTATTGATAACTATTAGGATTATGTATAGGGTTGAATGCACATGCATCAATCATGTGGATTTGAAAATGAGGGAACAGTTGTGTATCTGGAAGAAATGAATGTTGATAAAGGATCTTTGACGACAATGCCTGTTTGTTTGAGTCCATGACAACCAGCTCAACAGGGCAGATTGATCCGTATAAAGTGCCAACAAACAAACTCATCACAATAAAATCACTCCAAGCTGAAGTTGTAGTAAAAAAAACATTTATTTTCTTCTCCATTATAGTGAAAGGGTTTTACAAAGCAGTAGTACAGTAACAATTTATGAGCCGCCACTTCTTGCCACTGATATGTGAAACTATACACTCACTGCAAGGTCACCAGCCACCGTAGCTCTAGTCACATGGCCGACCGTGTTACACAAAAACACTTTCAGGAGAGATCAGGCGTCAGGTCAGAATCCGTCTCTTCAAGTCTGATTGTGGATGTTCGCCACCCAGGAAGTGCAGAGGCAGTGGGATGATGATTGAGTGCTGATAATGCCTCTGTTGTTGAGGTCAGTGCACAGTGGCTGCCACTCTTGCTGTTCCCTCACTACTATGACTGATTTCAACAAAGGTACAGTAAACAACAACAAACACCACACAATGATGTAGAATATAGGATACAGTAAGGCAAAAAAACAAGATCAAGATTGTTTTATGTGCATCTCTTGAGTGCTGATTTCAATTCCTTAGCACCAGTATGTTAGTGATTTTATAGCACCAGTTATGTTACGTTATACAGTTATCAATGTTCTGTTGAATATGAAATAATATGTTTAGACATACACACGTTCTACTGATCCCACTTTGCATTCTGTATAATTCTGAAAGAGAGATGAAAAAAGGGAATGACAGGGAAAGTCACTAGAGAAGTAAAGAAAATAAACAAATAGGAGTTTTTTGGAACCAAAGATTATGTGGAATACAGTTGAAGATTAAACAGGAAAAGAGATGGGACAGAGGAAGAGAAGGGTGTAGGGGGTGGGATGTGGACCCTAGAGATGTGGCAGTATTTGGGCTGGGGTTCTCTCTGATGTGTCCATGTTCTCAACAGCCTCCACAGCTCTTCCCACAGCTGCTCCCCAGTGACCCACACTGGCCACTCACCGCCGCTACACCACAACGAGAGAACTGGTCACGGCACATGTCAGCTATAGAGAGAGAGAGAGAAGGGTTACAAGTTTGCTCCTGTACTGTCCGCGTCCACGTCTGAGTGTGTCCGTCTGCGTGTGGGTGTATGTGTGTGTGCTTTTGTTTATTAGGGACAGTGGGTTGTGCACCATGAACCAGACAATGAGGCACAAGTGTAGGCTGACCTCACCTCTTAGCAGCTCTTCATGCGCACACACGGTTCTGACACACACCTCCTTGTTGATCACATACACCCGTCGCAAGCTGAGGAGAGAGGAACGGGGTTACAGTGTGATATTGAACACTATATAAATCCACTGTAAATACCCTCATGGTAAAAACTAAGGTGCAGTAGCATACCTGTAGAAACAGAGGCTATTCAGACACTGTTTGCATGGCTTGTGAATAGAGTAGAGTCTGGTGCAGGGGTACTGCTCCTCTCGGCAATCTACACAACACAAAACAAGTGAGCCATGCAAGAAAATACATACAACCCTATAGATATCGCAATAATACTTCAACACAAAGCCAATCATTCATCAATCACTTTACACACGGGCCCTCCCTTCCCCTCTCTCTTTCCTTATGTTTCTTACCTAGGGGGCCAGGTTCTGTAGGCTCTGTCTCTGGCTCTGGAAAACAAAACAGAAACTCAACTCCCATTGAAATGGAATACTTCTGTTAATGTGACAAAAGAACACGACAGTGGGTGTACAGTGGGGAGAACAAGTATTTGATACACTGCCGATTTTGCAGGTTTTCCTACTTACAAAGCATGTAGAGGTCTGTAATTTTTATCATAGGTACACTTCAACTATGAGAGACGGAATCTAAAACAAAAATCCAGAAAATCACATTGTATGATTTTTAAGTAATTAATTTGCATTTTATTGCATGACATAAGTATTTGATACATCAGAAAAGCAGAACTTAATATTTGGTACAGAAACCTTTGTTTGCAATTACAGAGATCATACGTTTCCTGTAGTTCTTGACTAGGTTTGCACACACTGCAGCAGGGATTTTGGCCCACTCCTCCCTACAGATCTTCTCCAGATCCTTCAGGTTTCGGGGCTGTCGCTGGGCAATACGGACTTTCAGCTCCCTCCAAAGATTTTCTATTGGGTTCAGGTCTGGAGACTGGCTAGGCCACTCCAGGACCTTGAGATGCTTCTTACGGAGCCACTCCTTAGTTGCCATGGCTGTGTGCTTCGTGTCGTTGTCATGCTGGAAGACCCAGCCACGACCCATCTTCAATGCTCTTACTGAGGGAAGGAGGTTGTTGGCCAAGATCTCGCGATACATGGCCCCATCCATCCTCCCCTCAATACGGTGCAGTTGTCCTGTCCCCTTTGCAGAAAAGCATCCCCAAAGAATGATGTTTCCACCTCCATGCTTCACGGTTGGGATGGTATTCTTGGGGTTGTACTCATCCTTCTTCTTCCTCCAAACACGGCGAGTGGAGTTAGACCAAAAAGCTCTATTTTTGTCTCATCAGACCACATGACCTTCTCCCATTCCTCCTCTGGATCATCCAGATGGTCATTGGCAAACTTCAGACGGGCCTGGACATGCACTGGCTTAAGCAGGGGGACCTTGCGTGCGCTGCAGGATTTTAATCCATGACGGCGTAGTGTGTTACTAATGGTTTTCTTTGAGACTGTGGTCCCAGCTCTCTTCAGGTCATTGACCAGGTCCTGCCGTGTAGTTCTGGGCTGATCCCTCACCTTCCTCATGATCATTGATGCCCCACGAGGTGAAATCTTGCATGGAGCCCCAGACCGAGGGTGATTGACCGTCATCTTGAACTTCTTCCATTTTCTAATAATTGCGCCAACAGTTGTTTCCTTCTCACCAAGCTGCTTGCCTATTGTCCTGTAGCCCATCCCAGCCTTGTGCAGGTCTACAATTTTATCCCTGATGTCCTTACACAGCTCTCTGGTCTTGGCCATTGTGGAGAGGTTGGAATCTGTTTGATTGAGTGTGTGGACAGGTGTCTTTTATACAGGTAACGAGTTCAAACAGGTGCAGTTAATACAGGTAATGAGTGGAGAACAGGAGGGCTTCTTAAAGAAAAACTAACAGGTCTGTGAGAGCCGGAATTCTTACTGGTTGGTAGGTGATCAAATACTTATGTCATGCAATAAAATGCAAATTAATTATTTAAAAATCATACAATGTGATTTTCTGGATTTTTGTTTTAGATTCCGTCTCTCACAGTTGAAGTGTACCTATGATAAAAATGACAGACCTCTACATGCTTTGTAAGTAGGAAAACCTGCAAAATCGGCAGTGTATCAAATACTTGTTCTCCCCACTGTAGATGTTGAACTGTAGATAATACATGTTGAAGAGTAGATAATGAGAGGTGGGCGTACGTACCAGATGGACCAGGGCGTTCTGGCTCAGGGAATGGTCGAGGACCATGTAACAAGACCTGCTGCTGGACATCCGTGTCAGGATTCTCTGACAGGGAGAGAAAGAGAGTTTTCACTACATCATCAAAGGGCAGAGAAGCTTTCTATATCAGTTTATCAAAACTACGTTTTTATCAAAACTGATGATACTACCAGAGTAATATAGGTAACAAGCTCACACAAGTATCTTACCAGGAAAATAATCAGGGCCATAGTCCTCTGTGAAGCAAAATGAACAACAGTACAGTATGAGATATGCTTTTGTTACATTGACTGGTAACATATTGTGAAAAACTTACACAGACAGACAGACAGACAGACAGACAGACAGACAGACAGACAGACAGACAGACAGACAGACAGACAGACAGACAGACAGACAGACAGACAGACAGACAGACAGACAGACAGACAGACAGACAGACAGACAGACAGACCTTCATGACAGATGACTAACAGAGATCTACTCAAGCACAGTGGGGATTTCACATAAAACGTTGCAAGTGTTGTGAGCGTATAACATTGACCACCTGCTTTCAAAATTGAGAGGAAATGTATAGGAGATTGTCTTTATGCATTACTTCATATTCAAGATGTTAGCAAATGATGAAATAGTAAGCGGTATTTACAAAAGACTAGTGACATTATTTACACTACATGACCATTATTTACACTACATTTACACTACATGGCCTGCTTGTCGAACATCTCATTCCAAAATCATGGGCATTAATATAGAGTTGGTCCCTCCTTTGACAGCCTCCACTCTTCTGGGAAGGCTTTCCACTAGATGTTGGAACATTGCTGCGGGGACTTGCCTCCATTCAGCTACAAGAGCATTAGCGAGGTCGGGCACTGATGCTGGCTCGCAGTCGGCGTTCCAATTCATCCCAAAGGCTTTCGATGGGGTTGAGGTCAGAGCTCTGTGCAGGCCAGTCAAGTTCTTCCATACCGGTTTCGACAAACCATTTCTGTATGGACCTCGCTTTGTGCACGGGGGCATTGACATGCTGAAACATGAAAGAGCCTTCCCCAAACTGTTGCCACAAAGTTGGAAGCACAGAATCGTCTACAATGTCAATGTATGCTGTAGCGTTAAGATTTCCCTTCAATGGAACTAAGGGGCCTAGCCTGAACCATTATTCCTTCTCCACCAAACTTTACAGTTGGCACTATGCATTGGTGCAGGTAGCGTTCTACTGGCATCCACAAAACCCAGATTTATCCGTCGGACTGCCAGATGGTGAAGCGTGATTCATCACTCCAGAGAACGCGTTTCCACTGCTCCAGAGTCCAATGGCGGCGAGCTTTACACCGCTCCAGCCGATGCTTAGCATTGCGCATAGTGATCTTAGGCTTGTGTGCGGCTGCTTGGCCATGAAAACCCATTTCATGAAGCTCCTGATGAACTGTTCTTGTGCTGACGTTGCTTCCAGAGGCAGTTTGGAACTCGGTAGTGAGTGTTGCAATCAAGGACAGACCATTTTCACGAGCTACACACTTCATCGGTCGTCGGCCCCGTTCTGTGAGCTTGTGTGGCCTACCACTTTGCGACTGAGCCTAGACGTTTCCACTACACAAAAACAGCACTTACAGTTCACCAGGGCAGCTCTAGCGAGGCAGAAATTTTACAAACTGACTTGTTGGAAAGGTGGCATCCGATGACGCTGCAACGTTGAAAGTCACTGAGCTCTTCAGTAAGGCCATTCTACTGCCAATGTTTGTCTATGGAGATTGCATGGCTGTATGCTCAAATGTATACACCTGTTAGCAACAGGTGTTGCTGAACCCACTAATTTGAATGGGTTTCCAAATACTTTTGTATATATAGTGTATTTATTTGTATTTGACTTATTTTATCCTCATTTTACCAGGTAAGTTGACTGAGAACACATTCTCATTTACAGCAACAACCTGGGTAATAGTTACAGAGGAGAGGAGGGGGATGAATGAGCCAATTGGAAATGTATAAGGTTTTCTCTCTCCTCCTCACTGTCAGTCTACCTCCACACAGAACCCATGGCCCAGCGTCGTCTGGGTTGGGCCGGTGTAGGCCATCATTGTAAATAAGAATTTGTTCTTAACTGACTTGCCTAATTAAATAAAGGTTACATTTTAAAATGTAATTTAAAATAGAGAGCAAACATGAGAGTCTTCCTACTGCTCTCCATACCACACACAGGACATGAAATGTTTCAATCTACCTGGTCAAATTGAACATTTGACATGGTATACCCTCAGGGCAGGTAGACAGAAGATGTGGGGGCAAAAATGACCAAATGTGGTGAGACAGTACTGAGTCACGGTGTGTTTGTACATATGGACAGATAGTGTAATAATGACATGGATGAACTCACCCAGGAAAGGAAAGGGTTCTTGGTAGAGTGGGGGCTGGGCTAGCAGAAGGACTGTTGAGGCAAAGTTAGCTAAATGTTTAGGCAAAGGTGCTGGACAAGTGTTTTGTGGTGGTGCTAAGCACAATGTGAAAAACAGTATTCTATAGAATGAGTATTAGGTTGGTCTATTGTTGTGTGTACACTACATTAGAGTTGTGTATGTTGTGTATATTATGTAGTGTGCAGTGTGCTAGACTCACCTGGCATGGAGAGCAGTAGGAAGAGTCTCATGGTCGCTTTCTGTGTGGAGGTAGACTGACACTGAGGAAGAGAGAGAAGACCTTATACATTGTCAAATGAGTTACTGATTCCAAGTGATATAGAGAGATCTGTCACATAGTGTTTACGTGTCATAGATGTATTTCTATGTCACTTTTCAGAATCTTTACCCATGGGCCTCTTGTCTTTTCCCTTCCATCTCTCCTGTCTTGCATTCTAGCCTCACCTCTTCCCTTTCCCTGGACTCACCTCTCCTCCACCTCCTCCACTCTCTCCTTCATTCTGCCCTCCCCTGGCCCCATAAAGTCAGGGGGAAAAAGGAAAACTTGGACAGAAAGAATGTGGCACGTCTGTCTTTCTTAACAATCCCTGTTTTTCTCCTTTTCTCTGTTCCACTGCGAAATGCTCTAAAGCAGACAGACCAGTGGCTAAATTCCAGGAAAATAACCACTGAGCCCCTCCACCCCACCCTCCCCCATCTTCCATATCCCTCTCTCCACGTCTCTCATTTTCCCTCTGTCACCCTCTGTCATTTCCCTTAACTTCTCCCCCCACCTCTCTCTCTCTCTCTCTCTCTCTCTCTCTCTCTCTCTCTCTCTCTCTCTCTCTCTCTCTCTCAAGCAGAGAGCACTTTTCTTGTAGAATGAGCAAATACTCCTCTGCTTCTGCTTAACTGTACTGCACACAATCAGACAGTCCAGCTTATGTGGGTTTTGTGCACTTATCGTGTGATCATCAGTGTGTGTATGTGTGAGTGTCATCACATATAATGTTTCATATTATGAGGTGTGTGGCATACATGTGCATATGATTGGCTGTAATGTGTGAGTGTATATGTATGTATGAAGGTATATTTCACCAACGTGTGTGTGTGTTCAGACATTCCTCTTGTGCATCACAGTGGCTATTGGAAACCATATGTTTTCACAGCACACATCTGGGAGCTATTACACCCCCCTCCTCAACCCCATTTCATTTCTCCCCCCCCCCCCCCAGCCCTCCCTGACCCCCTCCCCCAAAGCATAAGGACTTGGGAACAATGCCACCATGAAAGGGGAGAGCCCTGTCTCTCCTTATCCTTCCTCTCATACCTACTAAACACAGTTTGTTTGTTTTGAAGCGCTATGTAAAAAGAAAAGTGCATATAATTTCCCTCCATCTTTCCCCCTGGCTCTAATCCCCTCCCCTCTCCCTCTAATACTCTTTAATAGCCCTCATTCATTTTCTCCTTTTCCTCTGTTTTATTTATGTTGGCCAGCTCCTCTCCATTGTATTGTCATGGCCCCCAGCAATAACCCCACCCCTGGAGTGCAGATAGCCCCATCCAGTATAAACAGACGACCAATAAACAACCTCAAGTCAGTTTAGAACAATCTTCAAATAAAGTACTATTCTGAATAAATTAAATTATTAAAATACTTGTCAAATAACTACATTCCATTAGACCCAACCATGTCGTGAATTGCAAGGAAAATACCAGTTTATAGAGTTGACAGGTCACCACTGCTTGAATTGACCATACTATTGTTGAACTTGGAGAGTTTGTGTGATTTGATAAAAGTTGTAGAGGTAGGCTATAACTTCCAGTACTGATGATGGATACATACTGTATATGCATATTTCAAATAATTGATAAGTGATTCATATCGCACACCACAATGACAAATGGTTAAAAACTCCACAACTCTGTAGCCTACCTATTACTCCCTTGACCTTTGAAGTCAAATATTAAAATTCATTTAAAAAATAAGCACACATGATTACAAATACATTTATGCTATGTTTTTGCAATTATTTAATATTTGGACATATTCATTTTAACAACTTGTATCAACGTGTAGCTCTTACCTCTCGTTATTTCTCTTTTCTCCGGCGATCCGCAAGTCTCATGCGTCCGTCTTCAGCACTGTCTGACCGAGCGCCACATTGTAACGCCCCGCCTTCAAGCCCCCTCTCCCCGCCTCTGTCTGTCCCATCGCCCACTCCCGCCAATCACAGTCAGGAGACCATGGCACTGACTGACTGCACATAAACCCCCTAACCTTCAGGATGGATAAATAGGTTTGAAAGCAGTAGACATGATTGATTCTAGTGGCCCATTTTGTTCTCCCTTTTCACTACGAGTGTGCATGTCTCTCGACTCCAGGATTAGTCTGTGAAAGGCTGACACCTAGAGGACATGGATTGAAATTCCACATACGTGTATGACACCGTGCACAAGCCTAGTTGTTCAATTTCTGCAACAACTAAAAGCGATGAAGCACGAATGCTCCACTGTTTTGGTTCCCTGGTTACCACGCTGTATACAGCGTAAATCGAACCCGTGCACATGTGCAGTACTGTGTGACAGCAAAGTGTTGCATCTCGCTCATCTCAATATCTCTGGTGCTGCCCATGGCAACGTAATTTTGCAGAGATCACCTTTAAAAAGCTAAATACAAACTGCAGGACTGACAACCAGATCATGCAAAGTTTAATAAGCAAAGCAGGGCTTTATTGTTGTGTTGAGCTGATCTTAAAACCCATCAACATTTTAATGCTGTACATGATTCTTCAGCACTCCACAATTAATGTGATGTTAAAAATTACTTTTAACAAAATAGTATAGGACAGACAGCACGTTTGATCACAAGCAGGCATAATAACCAGGGATACAACAGCAGGCATTAAAGCATTATATTTATTACACATTAAAACAAAGACTCCCGTTATATATATTTATATATACACACAGTTGAAGTCGGAAGTTTATATACACTTAGGTTGGAGTCAATTAAACTCGTTTTTCAACCACTCCACAAATGTCTTGTTAACAAACTATAGTTAAAGCAAGTCAGTTCGGACATCTACTTTGTGCATGACAAGTAATTTTTCCAACAATTGTTTACAGACAGATTATTTCACTTAAATCACAATTCCAGTGGGTCAGTCATACACTAAATTGACTGTGCCTTTAAACAGCTTGGAAAATTCCAGAAAATTATGTCATGGCTTTAGAAGTTTCTGATTGGCTAATTGACATCATTTGAGTCAATTGGAGGTGTACCTGTGGATGTATTTCAAGGCCTACCTTCAAACTCAGTGCCTCTTTGCTTGACATCATGGGAAAATCAAAAGAAACGAGCCAAGAATTTTTTATTTATTTATTGTAGACCTCCACAAGTCTGGAACATCCTTGGGAGCAATTTCCAAATGCCTGAAGTCACCACGTTAATCTGTACAAACAGTAGTACGGAAGTATAAACACCATGGGACCACGCAGCCGTCATACCGCTCAGGAAGGAGACGCGTTCTGTTTCCTAGAGATGAACGTACTTTGGTTCGAAAAGTGCAAATCAATCCCAGAACAACAGCAAATGACCTTGTGAAGATGATGGAGGAAACAGGTACAAAAGTATCTATATCCACAGTAACACATCCTATATCGACATAACCTCAAAGGCCGCACAGCAAGGAAGAAGCCACTGCTCCAAAACAGCATAAAAAAGACAGACTATGGTTTGCAACTGCACATGGGAACAAAGATCGTACTTTTTGATCCCAAACGTGAAGCACGGGGGTGGCAGCATCATGTTGTGGGGGTGCTTTGCTGCAGGAGGGACTGGTGCACTTCACAAAATAGATGGCATCATGAGGTAGGAAAGTTGTGTGGATATATTTAAGCAACATCTCAAGACATCAGTCAAGAAGTTAAAGCTCGGTCGCAAATGGGTCTTCCAAATGGACAATGACCCCAACATACTTCCAAAGTTGTGGTAAAATGGCTTAAGGACAACAAAGTCAAGGTATTGTAGTGGCCATCACAAAGCCCTGACCTCAATCCTATAGAAAATTTGTGGGCAGAACTGGAAAAGCGTGTGCGAGCAAGGCCTACAAACCTGACTCAGTTACACCAGCTCTGTCAGGAGGAATGGGCCAAAATTCACCCAATGTATTGTGGGAAGCTTGATGAAGGCTACCTGAAATGTTTGACCCAAATTAAACAATTTAAAGGCAATGCTACCAAATACTAATTGAGTGTATGTAAACTTCTGACCCACTGGGAATGTGATGAAAGACATAAAAGCTGAAATAAATCACTACTATTATTCTAACATTTCACATTCTTAAAATAAAGTGGTGATCCTAACTGACCTAAGACAGGGAATTTTTACTAGGATTAAATGTCAGGAATTGTGAAAAACTGAGTTTAAATGTATTTGACTAAGGTGTATGTTAACTTCCGACTTCAACTGTATATAGTTATGATGGACGAGCAAGGGATCACATACATATTTCTTGTGTGTGAATCCATCACCCTCTGAACTCAAACCCACCCACACCAGACCAAACAATGGGAATGAACCAAGGAAAGCACCATCATTCTAGTGAAGTTAGCAGGTCATGTCCCACATCTCTCCCTCCCAACCGTTCCCTTGGAGCCCAATGTAGTGCTGGAGTGTGGAGTTGGTGTAGTTCACAGGTGTGCAAGCCCAGCAGACCTCACTGGTAGGGCATCTTAATTGTAGATTAATTTAAGGGGGAGGGGTCAAGGGTCATGACCCCAGAGTTCAAGCAACAGCTGATTTCTTCTCCTTGTAAGTGGCCATCATCTTCTTAATCTCTGCAATCGCCTTCCCTGGGTTCAGGCCCTGTAAGAGTAGGAGGTGATGAATTTGACAACAATGAGAAAGTAGAAGTGAGTGCTAGTGAGCAGTGAAGTTTACCCTTAGAAGGGAGGAGTAATGTTTATTAGACCGAGGTTACCTTGGGGCAGGTCTTAGTGCAGTTCATGATGGTGTGACAGCGGTAGAGAGAGAAAGGATCCTGCAGCTTGGAGAGACGCTCCTCTGTGAACTCGTCTCTCGAGTCGATCATCCAACGGTAGGCCTGGAGAAGGACAGACATGTGAGCTCACAAACAGTCCAAGGTGCATACGCACATTCACTCATCAGTGTCCCGTTGATCAAAATATAACAACTCTGAATCAAACTAGTCAGACGAGTCTAAACTCATACACAAAAGCACAGGCCTGCATAAGGACAGCAGGTCCCAGGTACTTGTCTCCATTCCACCAGTAGCTGGGGCAGCTGGTGCTGCAGCACGCACACAGGATACATTCATACAGCCCGTCCTGACAGGGAGAGACAGGACAGTAAGAAAGAGAGCACAGAAGACATTTTGACAAAATGGACACAGTTGCAGCACTCTGTTCAACCATCTAAATTCTGCTCATTGTCAATGAATCAGAAGTAATTTGGGTGTACCAGTTTTTGTCTGTCCTCCACAGTCTGATGGTACTGTTCCTTTCCCTCATTTGTCTCATCCTTCTTCTTCAGGTAGGGCTCGATCGACTTGTACTGAGCATAGAAATTACTCATGTCCTGCAACCAAAAGAACGCCATCAAACTCACTCAAATTTTAATGTGGGATTGACAATTAAAATAATACAGCCAGTGTGTGACAAGCTTGTATGGAATGATGATACTCACAGGGACCAGATCTTTGACCACATACATGTGTGGCAGAGGGTAGATCTTGGTAGCCTTGCTGGTGTTGGTGTCAATCTTGTTCAGACAGGCCAGTGTGTTGCCTCCATTGATGTTCATTGCACAGGATCCACAGATACCTGGACCATAGCAAACGCATACAAACACTGCCTTACTCACATTATATGAAGTTGCAAAAGGAACAGATCCGTGTTATTTTTCCTTGACTGGGGCATATCCATTGGAGGATAGTGAGTCACTAGAATAAACCTAGCTGATCTGGTATCACCCCTGGACAACCTGTTCTAAGATAATTCCATCCTGGACACACTTTCCAACCTTGACGACATCTAAATCCCTAACGTAACAAAAACACAGTAAACCAACATTTAAGAAAACTAATCCCAGCTCTTCTCTCACTCCCCAAAGAACATTAGTGATTCACCACTGGAATCATCTCAACCATTTCCTCTATTCATCACTATCCCCAAAATAACCCTACTTCCCTCCACACACTGACCCTCTCTGCAGGAGCGACGGAAGGTCAGAGTGCCGTCCATCTCATTCTTTATCTTGATGAGGGCGTCCAATACCATGGGGCCACAGCTGTGGAAAGGAGGGAAGCAGACAGTCCAATTATTGTTAAGAACCACATCTGTACACTGAATATGTATGAGAACAGGATTGACACCTATATACTGAACAAAAATAGACCCACCCACTTGGGAGCAAAGCCCAGCCAACCAGAATTTGTTTTTCCCCACAAAAGGCCTTTATTACAGACAGAAATACAGCTAAGCACCCCCTCAGACGATCCCACAGGTGAAGAAGTCGGAAGTGGAGGTCGTGGTTATACGTCGTCTGCGGTTGTGAGGCCGTTTGGACGTACTGCCAAATTCTCTAAAACGACGTTGGAGGTGGCTTATGGTATAGACATGAAGATTCAATTATCTGGCAACAGCTCTTGTGGAAATCCCTCCAGATGGCATGCCAATTGCACACTCACTCAAAACTTGAGATATCTGTGGTATTGTGTTGTGTGACAAAACTGCACATTTTAGAGTGGCCTTTTATTGTCCCCAGCACAAGGTGCACCTGTGTAATGATTATGCTGTTTAATCAGCTTCTTGATATGCCACACCTGATTATCTTGGCAAATGCTCACTATCAGGGATGTAAACAAATTAGTGCAAAAACATTTAGAGAAATAAGCTTTTTGTGCGTATGGACAATTTCTTGGATCTTTTATTTCAGCTTATGAAACATGGGACAAAGACTTAACATGTTGCATTTATATTTTTTGTTCAGTATACTATACAAATCCATACTATGATCGTACTCCAGGGTATTTTTGTCACAATGCCTCATTGTCAGAACTGAGCCAACAGGATTGGACAGATGGAGAAAGAACAGGAAGGGAACCTGGGAACCTGTCCAAAGTATCAGGGTTATCCTCCTTAATTCCATATGAAGGGTGCTCATGATTACCTCTCGAACAAATCCAATTTTATTTGTCACATGCGCCAAATACAACAGGTGTATACTTTACCTTGAAATGCTTACTTACAAGCCCTTCCCCAATCACACTGAGTAAAAAAAAATGTATAAAAGGAAATAGCACAGTAAAATAACAATAACGGGTCTATATACAAGGAGTACTCCATCACCACCAAACACAAGGGGAGGTCTGTACTAACAAGATCTGAAACTGTGATAAATTACAAAGTGCCTGTTCCAATAACCAAATGGAAGTGTTCAACTGATAAGGCGGGCTGTACTCACGTGTTGAGATCAATCTCAAAGGTCTGCATGCGGGGCTTGTCCCCCACCGTGTCTGGGTCCCAGCGGTACACTTGGAACTTCTTGACTCTGGGCTGGGGTGCTGTGGCCGCCGCTGTCTGGGCGTACCGAACCGCCTGAAGTAACAGAGGAGAGAGAATGAGGACAGCTTAGCCTGTCTGTCATGAACCACATTACAAGCTGTGGGATAGAACTTCTTCATGAATGACGACTCAATGCTCCTGGTAGAAGAATGTGTATTGGCAGTGTCGAGTGTATACACAACATTAAGAACACCTGCTCGACCAGGAGAAAGCTATGATCCTTTATTGATGTCACTTGTTAAATCCACTTCAATCACTGTAGATGAAGGGGAGGAAACAGGTTCAAGAAGGATTTTTAAGCCTTGAGACATGTGTATATGTGCCATTCAGAGGATGAATGGGCAAGACAAAAAAGTTAAATGCCTTTGAACAGGGTATGGTAGTAGGCGCCAGGCGCACCAGTTTGTGTCAAGAACTGCAACCTGCTGGGCTTTTAATGCTCAACAAATCCTTCTTTAACCTCTCTCCTCCCCTTCATCTACATGATTGAAGTGGCTCTAACAGATTATCCCTTATTGATGTCACAACTTTCACCTGGTCTGTCTGTCATGGAAAGAGCAGGTGTTCTTAATGTTTTGTATACTCTGATCATATACAAATGTAAACAGGGTTTGAAATTATTATGTTTAGTTAAATATATCTGTTTGGGCTTTTTGCAGTCTACAAATTATTTGTAATTATGTTCCGGCCCCCTGATTATATGCTAAAGAAAAGATCTTCAGCCCATGGCTAAATCTAGTTGATGAGCCCTGGTATATAACCTATACTGGGGTATTTTGAAATACCCATGGTTTGTTTCTCAATACCGTTTATATATATTTTTTAATTGCTTCATGACGATCCACTCGAGCAGCACAAGAGGAGGAAATAGAAGGAACTTCAAAATAATCAAGAAATCATTGTCCATTGTTTTAGGGTGAAGCACCGCCTCCCATGGTCTGAAGTTCCTTCTATTTCCTCCTCTTGTGCTGCTCGAGTGGATCGTCATGAAGCAATTAAAAAATATATATAAACTTGAAGTTCACTACTAAAAAATATATATAAACTTGAAGTTCACTACTGTTTGCCAGCTAAATATCTTATCACTATAAATGTCACTCAGTGGTGACCCATCATTCAGGGCATTTTTAGTGGGGGGCTTGCCTGTTTTGCATGTTATTTTAGCATTAATACATGTCACATAACAGTTTGCAAACAATGTAATTATAGCTAAAACATAGCGGTGCTCATCGGCCACAAACATTACACAACAAGTTGGAAATCGCAAATTCAATATTGAGTGGTTTGGAAGGAATCAGTGACAGTGGCTAACTGCAAGCGTTGCAAAGCAATCACTAGCCTGCTATTCAGTGGAGTGGTTGTGTGGTCCCAAATCTGGGATTAAGGGGCTCTTTTCCAAGTTTAAAATAATAAACATTCAACATTGGCCATGTTGTTAATGAAGCATGATTTGTGCCGCGCTCAAAACAACTTAACTCGGAACTGCAAAAACTTGACTTCAGTGAGTTAAAGACAACTGGGAAGTCAGGAATAAACGAGCTCCAACTGGGAAAATACGTTTTGAACTGTCATCCAACGCGGAATTGTAAATCCATCCTCTTTCTAGAGCAACGATCTGAAGATCAATGACGTCATCATGATTCAACCTTGTTTTTCCCCCCCGAGTTCCCAGTTGTTTTGAAAGCACCATAAATCCAGAGAATGCCAGACTTTCATGACAAAATTTGCCCACGAAGGACCACCGCGCCCCTTTCCTGTTCAAGTGAGCACAGGACAACAAAGGTGAGTCCAAAAATGTATTGCATGCTGCAGCACAAATGATGTAATATGCTATGGAAATATTTATACTGTAGATAAGAAATAATATTAAGTGTATGTTGTGTAGTAAGATGTTAGTAGCCCATGTGCCTCACCCTAATAATTTGGTCTATTAACCCCTCTTAATTTCGCCTACTGTACTGACTTGGTGGTGCACATGTAGCCTACAGTATAACCTGTTTTAGAGAAATGTAATAATCGAATATTGTGAGAGCTTTCATTGTCTGCTTATATGCCCCCTTTAATTTATCCTACGGTTCTAACTTGATGTACAGGGAGAACACTAAGAACGGCCTATGTTCTGAATTCTGTCGCTGTTCATTTCAAAAGTGCTAAACAAATAGTTATATTGACTACATCCATCCTAGCTCGCTCGTCTTAATCGAAATTACAGATGGCCTCTTATTCGCTCGTCGTCCCCTTATGCCATAGTTTGTACATCTCAATTGTCATTAGAAACCACATTTGTTTAAGCAAGTCAGCCAGTAAAGGCAGTAATTGAGGCTGAATGAACTGTTTCGCTGCCAGACAAGGCTCCGCTGATAGCCAGGTGTAGCAGTGGTAAGGTGTTGGGACTGTTGTTGGGACAGCTTTATGTAGGCCCTAACAGTTTGTGGGCACCGTTTGTCACCGTTATAGGGAAATTAATGTATTGTGTTTTGTAGTGGCTTTGCTGGCATGCATCCCACTTTTTATTTTTTTTGCCCCACCAAGATTTAAATGCTAAAATCACCACTAGTTTCACTAAGGTCAAATAATTTCACTCAAGCACAGGGCTCCAGCTATGCATTTGGTTTGCTAACTTGCTCACTAAGTGTCTAGCTTGCAAGATCAAGCTTCTTGGTTACAGCAGAAACAATCAATCCCCTCCCGAGTCATAGATCAAGATCCCTGCTCTCTAATACTTGTTTTGTGCGTGCAGCAAACTGCGACCTCTGCCAAGTGAGCCGTTGTTTGATAAACGGAGAAGGAGCAACCCTGTCATAGCACGGGACATTTTTTTCATTTTGGCAGGGGAAACAGAGTGAATTTTTTCAATAAAATCTATAGATTCCAACTCTATAACAAATCAGGACAAGCACAGGTACACAGTAAGCGTTAAATAATTGACATTTATAGAAGTATCTAGTGGTAGTGCATGTTTGAAGTCACTAATTTCATACACCATTGGAAAACAGTGGATTACGTTGCGCAATTTGGCAGAGGTCACATAGAATTACATTTTTATAAAAAACGACAGATTGCAGCACCAAAAGAAAACATCTTTACAGAGGACAAACATAGGTACAATGTGGTGCACATTAAAGAAGGGATATTTTTTGAAGTATCGACTACCACTGACTCGATATAGTCGGAGGCACACTACTCCGCCAAACCTCATCACCACTGAAGGTGGTGGAGTTGAGAATTCCCAGCTAGACAGGGGAAGGATAAGCTGATCCTAGATCAGAAGAAATATACCTGGTGGAGCAAGGTCTGTAACTCCATTCAGACCTACATTACATGACCAAAAGTATGTGGAAAAACTTCAAATTTGTCTATTTGGCCATTTCAACCAAACCCGTTGCTGAGGTGTATAAAAATTGATAGCACATAACCATGCAATCTCCATAGACAAACATTGGCAGTAGAATGGCCTGTACTGAAGAGCTCAATGACTTTCAACATTGCACCTTTCCAACAAGTCAGTTCGTAACATGTCTGCCCTGCTAGAGCTGCCCTGGTCAACTGTAAGTGTGGTTATTGTGTAGTGGAAACCTCTAGGAGCAACAACGGCTCAGCCGCGACGTTGTAGGCCACACAAGCTCACAAAACAGACCAGCGAGTGCTGAAGCGCATAAAAAATATTTAAATTAAAACGCCTGTCCTCGGTTGCAACACTCACTGCCAAGCTCCAAACTTCCTCCGGAAGCAACATCAGCACAAGAACTGTTCATCTGGAACTTCATGAAATTAGTTTCCATGGCCAAGCAGCCACACACAAGCCTAAGATCACCATGTGCAATGCTAAGCGTAGTGTAAAGCTCACCACCATTGGACTCTGGAGCAGTCTAAACACGTTCTCTGGAGTGATGAATCCCACTTCAACATCTGGCAGTCTGACGGATTAATCTGGGTTTGGCGGATGCCAGGAGAACACTACCTGCCTGAATGCATAGTGCCAACTGTAACGTTTGGTGGAGGAGGAATAATGGTCTGGGGCTGTTTTTCATGTTTCGTGCTAGGCCCCTTAGTTCCATACAGTAATGGTTTGTCAAGATCGGTGTGGAAGAACTTGACTGGCCTACACAGGGCCCTGACCTCAAACCCATCGAACACCTTTGCGATGAATTAGAACACAGACTGCGAGCCAGGCCTAATCGCCCAACATCAGTACCCGACCTCACTAATGCTCTTGTTGCCAAATGGAAGCAAGTCCTCGCAGGAATGTTCCAACATCTAGTGGAAAGCCATCCCAGAAGACTGGAGGCTAGACGTTTCCACTTCAAAATAACAGCACTTACAGTTGACCAGGGCAGCTCTAACAGGGCAGAAATTAGTTGGAAAGGTGGCATAGTGTATTTTGTGGCATTGCCATACCAGTCCCCCTAAAGGTCACATTACAAAAACACATAACCGTACACTACTTATCCAGCCCATATTTACTTAATTTTAAACTTGTGAACAAAACCTCTATATGAAGTATTGACAAGCAGATTAATCATGATCAAACAACATTCTAACACATTACACTGAAACTGTCCAGTGTGTGTGACAATAAGTATTTGTATTTTTTTACTCTATTGTTTACTTTACTAGCTAGGTAATGTAATATAAGCTAACAACTACTAAGTAATGTGCCTAGAAACACTGATGAAAGGTAGCTAATTAAATACTCAAATGACAGCACTGACAATGAACATTAGTACCTAGGGAGGACAGGTATAGCTTTTAGTGTTCCTGAGTTTACGGTGGCAGTGACAAAAAGAGCAATGGATAATTTATATGTTTACACAATGGAGTTGCTGGCCATACTTTTGGCTGCAGAGTGGGTGGAGGATTTGAGGATAAACAGGGTAGTCATCTTCTCTGAATCCAGTGCAGCACTGATGAGCTTAAATTAATTTGTGTCTCGGAGCAGACTGTATCATATGAGGTTTTGTCGTGCTTGACTAGGGTGAGAAAGATGGAGTTACTTGTGATGTTCCTCTGGGTACCAGCTCATGTGGGAGTAGAGGGGAAAGACGAGGTGGATGTGAACACCAAGCAGGCTCTTAAACATCCTAATGTTGAGATGGAATTGTCAATCAGTAAAGCAGAACCCAAGGAGTTGATAAAAAAAAGTGGTTAAAGACAAATGGAAAGATTTGTGGAACAGGGAGTGAAAGGGAAGACACCAGCATAAGATGCAGGGAGGTCCTCAGGTCGAGGTGAGAAGGGAGGAAAGGGTAATCACAAGGCTCAAAAGTACATTGAAATTGGTAGGAAAACATCTGACTGGGAAGTGTGATCATTGTCAGGAAGAGACAGTGCCAGCAATATGGGAGGGAAAGAGATTGTTATTCGATTTAAGGAGTAATGTGGTTGAAGAGCCAATATTAAGTTAACTGCTGGGGTTCATCTTCAGGGGATGTAGTATTTAATTATGCATTTTATTTCCTTAGACTTAGAGAATAATGGGTAGGATTCAGACCTTCCCTCAGTTCCGTCTCTGGTTCACACTCCAGTCCAGTTGGAGGCGGTAATGCACCTTAAAGTTGGTTGCCAACCGCCATATAAATTCCACAGAAGAAGCCAAAACAGCCAAATACTCAATTTAAATGTGAATCGATTCTCATTTGCTGTAATATTACAGTTCTAGAAACATAAATCCCTCTACTTTAATATCACAAATAAGTTAACAAATTGAAAATATACAAGTACTGTACACTAACAGTTGCAACCATAGTATTTTTCAGTGACAACACGATTGTGGCGTACCTTCCATTTACACATAAGTGTTAGGAGACACAAATAGCTAATGTAAACTCGTACATCGCCTTGGTCCGTACAATTGCCCTTATTTTAGCGCCCCAAAAACGTAATACTTCCAGATCAACTGTAATGTCAATACCACTGTAAAGCACAATTTCTCCCCTTTCCAACAGAATCAATTACATGACAAAAACGCTGCCCGTTTCTGCATAATTCAAGCAGGCAATGAGCCCCGTCAGGTCTTTTTAAAAATGGCGGGTGGGGAAGCGAAACTAATGAGTGATAGTGAGAAGGAGAGATGTTGTGTGGGAAAAATTGCTTTTTTTCACTCAATCTGTCCAACTTATCGCCTCTAAAATGTAAATAAAACACTATAAAGAGTTTATATAATGTGTCATTACATACCTATTTGAAGGAAAGTGTCGAATTTGAATCGAGTTTTTAGGGCGGTGCTAAAGTGATCTTAGAAGTAAACAGCTGCTTTGAGAATGATGATCGCATGCAATGATGATGCAAAAAAATGACTAGGTATCCCCCCTTAGCCCGTCACTGTCCATTTGTCACTGTCCATTTCTTGTTTATAAACGATGAGAGAAGTGCTACACCTGTGGAGAGAGATTGTAAGGTAGAAATAGTTGCTTTATGCTTGCTGTACTCACGACATGACAAGTCACGATGTAACGGAGGGTCCGTTTTTTCAACTTTTCTCCAATACTATAGAGGCATTACCATGTCGATCAACGCTTGAATAGAAACCTAGTTCACACCCCCGATTTTGAAGTCAACACAGTCCCATTAGTTTTCTTTGTAGCCTCGTCTGAATGTTGCGGTTGCGCACATTTGTACGGAATGGGGTGAGTTTATGTTAATTAGCACAGGTAGTCCGTCTTCCGTCTGTTTTCCGTAAACAAGCGCTGTAACATGGAAATATGGCCTTGTGGGAACCCTAACCCTATAAAAAGGTGTGCAGTAATTGAACATTTTTTTCCCTCGCCGATATGAAAGATACATTCCTTATAATTCCAAAAACATACGGAAAGCGATGGATGTTCATGTTTAGAGTAAGCGTCAGGGCTCTTAACAAAATATCCAAGATCAGAAGATATTATCGTCAAAAGAGACACAGATGTGCCAGATATTTTACCGGATGTATAAATGTAAAGCATCCGGTTGGCGTTCACACTCACTACCAATATGGTGATGAGAGGAAATTAAATGGGATAAATGGAGTGAGATGGATTTTGGCCAACATTCTGCTGATCTACACACTTTTCTGCTTCCAAAACTGTAATCTGTAACAAACAGTGTTCTGCATTTTGTAGACTAACCTTTGCCAAAGTTTCACAAAATTGCGTTGTTTAGAAGGAGTGCAAGGGCGAATTGAGTTATTGCACATTCCCTAAATGAAATATGCTTGAACGCGCCAATAGGATTTCACTAGTTCGTGCTTGGCTCTGCACATCCCCTTGATTGTTCTGCCCACTATGATTAATTTGCTCCCATTGGAAACAACAGGCTCTGGTCGATCTTGGGTTAGTTATACAAATCTTTGCTAAAGCAATTAGTGTCTATGGGTATGCTAGCTGACAACCAAGCGCACGTCGTTCGAAACGATCAACAACCCGCATTTATTTATTAGGCAATCGTTCAAATGGACACAGCCTTACCACCATTCCACTGGAAGAACGGAATGCCACATTGCTACAGCGACCCAAAGACGATAGACAATGGACCGACATCTTTCGCAATCTGTGTTTCTCTGACCTCTCTGGTTTCTGCTATCCCTGAATGCACTGCGGTATTTCCTTTAATAAAAACTGATCTGTGATCAGTGTAAAACGTCTGGTTTTACCAAACTATGCAGATTTGCACATACTATGCACATGATATTCCACATGTACAGTTTATGCAAAACAGTTGTTAGTAAACTAACAGAGTTTTACTTGATGTTTTGCTCAATTAAATGTGGGACCACTACGCGCGTGCGTAGTCAATGACGTTTTCGGCAGATACTCTTTGAGAGCAACATTACAGCAGTCGTCTCCTGTCCTATATTGTTAAAATAATATAATCCAGTGAGGTTGGCAAAGGGGAAAAGGACAGGATTGTAGCAAAAATCGTTAAAGGTGGTGTTTTTGACTTTATCTTGTTGTATCCGCAATCGTGGGCCTGATAGATATTAGAATGTTCAAGAAGTTCTCAGTAATGCACGGGTAAATTAGCACTGTAGCCATTTAGCTAGCTATTCTATTTAATTGACATTACATTATTTACTTTGTATGCAACATTTACTCACCGTAGTGACAGTTTCACACTACAGATAACTCATCAATTAATGTTATAGTTAGTTATGAAGCTTGACTACAAGAAGCCCAAACAGATATAATATTTTACTAAAACATAATTTCAAATCTAGTTTACATTTGTATATGATCACATATACACTAGTATGTGGACACCTGGTCATTAAAGATCTCATTTCAAAATCATGGGCATTCATATGGAGTTGGTCCCCCCTTTGCTGCTATGAAAACCTCCACTCTTCTGGGAAGGCTTTCCACTAGATGTTGGAAGATTGCTGCTGGGACTTGCTTCCTTTCAGCCACGAGCATTAGTGAGGTCAGGCACAGATGTTGGGCGATTAGGCCTGGCTCGCAGTCTGTGAGCTTGTGTGGCCTACTACTTGCTCCTAGACGTTTCCACTTCTCAATAACAGCACTTACATTTGACCAGGGCAGAAATTTGTTGGAAAGGTGACATCCTAAGACGGTGCGACGTTGAAAGTTACTGAGCTCTTTAGTGCGGGCCATTCTACTGTCAATGTTTGTCTATGGAGATTGAATGGCTGTGTGCTCGATTTAATACACCTATCAGCAATGGGTGTGGCTGAAATAGCAGAATCCACTAATTTGAAGGGGTGGCCACATACTTTTGTCCAGTTAGTGCATCTCATGTATAGTTGTGCATACATGGGAATACTTTGGAACAGATTTAAAAAATGTAAATCACTTGGAGCTGATTTGCTGGTGTTTTCAGTCTTTCATGTCCAACTAAAAAAATTCATAAAAGTTGGGGGACCAAATAAAATCTCCCACAGGCCACCAGTTGGAGAACCCTGGCCTACAATATGTCTTAACCTATTTACCACACTATCTCTCGGTTCCAGCTTGTGATATTTCAGTACAGCTCTGTAAGGCATTTTTGTTCCCAGGGTTTGATTTACAATGTTGCTCCAGCTCACAACCACATGTAATCAGAGCACAGAAGACACTTATCGTAGAACAGAAAAACCTTAGCTGGAGGGGATTCACTGAAAATTGTAAATATTATTAACAAATATGGATGAATGGTACAAAGTGAATGTTTATAAACGATTGTATATACTGAACTGTAAAAACCCTCTCATCCCATTCCTTAGTCCTTACTGTTGTTACTCAGATCCTCTCTCGCCCTTTCCTAGGTTCTCCTAAGATTTGTGTCCATCCCTCCTCTTATCTCCTCTTACAGAGTAGTGTTCTGAGCGACCTTGCCATCACAGAGCCTAAGTCATTCCTGTCTCTTGCAAAGCTGGTCAGGGCGAGGCAACAGGAGGGATTCTGTGCAACGTTAGGCGATAGCAAAGAGCCTCCTGGTGTCGTCTCACGCATCGTCACACTACAGTGATCTAGCCACCTCCTCCATAGGCAATTGCAATTGACTCCATACCACCTATTTGCTGATCTCAGCAAGGGCCCACACATCCAATAACCCAGTTTCCTTACTGGCAATACGACCAACACAGTGCTGCCCTGCCACTATTCTAGTCCCTTTCTGAATCATGGCTGCTGGAGAGATGCTGACGTAATCACTCAATATGATAGTATTCATAGGAGAGGTTTGACTGACGGGGGGGAATATTTGCCCTTCATTTGTAATGCCTTGTGTCTATGTACATATGTGTGATTGTGTGTTTGCCTGTTTTCCTGTAAAAAATGTGGAAAATCGTCTAGTAAATAAAACATTTGGCTACTTATTCAGTGTTCTGATGTTGTTGCTAATATTACAAATATTACTAAAAAAATGATGCACTTTCTCCCGGAGAGATGACTCAATTTAGGGTTTAGCAAGATCTAAGCAAGATCATTTTAAGTTACTGTCCCAAGTAATTGTGGTAATGTTACATAGACTGTTAATAAGTATTTAGTTCCTGTCAATGAATTTGTTCAAGGAGAACGTTTTGAAAAGATTCAGGTTTCCCTGAAATGCTACTGCAATGTATTACTTAAATCTAAACAGCTCTCAATGTAAGCTTATGAAAAATGCAATGAATTTAAAATGCGTTCTGTTGACCGAAGTACAAAAAAAACTCCGCAAATGATGCAACTATCACATTCATTGTCTCAAATGGCCTTCCAGTGTGGTTATTCAGGGTTATTATAAGACTTACGTTTTGGACCACTGCGGTTACCATAGCCTCTTATGGGTGGGCAATATGTTTGATCTCAAAAGGACAACCAATCAGAGGAGTAGTATTTTCCCAAACCAATCAGCATGGGCGAATTTTTTATTTTTATTGCGCTTGTTCAAAGACGGCAGCATGACACGCGTGTGGAGGAAGTGTGGTGATAGACTGCCAAGCTTGATCACTTCCACCTGCCTGGGCCAGCAGTTTATTTTCAGTTTTACTGGCTGTTCGTCCTGAATAAGGGGCATCCAGAGGCGCCCTCGGAATTCCCAGTTCCACCGCCATCCCCTCCACGGGTTGGCAGCTCGGTGGTGGTGGCGATAAACCCAAGGACAAATGGAGCAATTTCGACCCAACCGGGCTTGAGCGAGCGGCCCAGGCGGTAAAGAAGCTCGACAAGTCTCGTAAGTGTCTTGCATGATAACTAGATTATATAGGACTGCGTAACTAGCTAGAGACATATTGGTAATCATTAAAGAAAGAGCGATGCACCCGCAGCATGCTTTACAACCTCAACAGTGATGCTGATGCAACACCGGCCGGTGTCTTTACATACCCGTGGAAACTAGCTAGGAGATTACGCTATCTAGTTAATTAGTCTTCATGGCAGCTATCAGTAGGACAACACTATAGTAAACGAGAATGACATGTATCACATTGAATGTTGTGCTGCACATTTTCATTCATGTTGGAAGTTGATCGAGAGTATTCCTTCATACAGTTCAGTTTGCCAGATGGCTCTAGTTACATTACATTTAGTATAACTTAATTCAGCCAGGTTTTAAACCTTGTATTACATTATTTTCCAGAACATTAAGTTGATTTTTCTGGTACTTCTAATTCGTTTGAATATAGTCTACTGTCATTAAATTAAATGTATGTCTCTTGAAGATGAATGTCCCTTTCCCTTGGTGTTATTTCAGGTCATGCCAAAGAGGCCCTGGATCTGGCTCGCATGCAGGAGCAGTCTGTTCAGATGGAACACCAGACCAAAATCAAGGTACTGTTTTAAACAAGGCACATGCAGAGTAATGTGTAGGACACCAAATACATTATACGATTAATCCAATATCTGATCATGCTATTCGTGTTCCCTCTGTGTGTGATGGTGGCAGGAGTATGAGGCAGCTGAAGTGGGATCAGCTGCGTATTCAAGGGGAGGAGAGAAGGAAAACTGTCTGCGAGGAGACCAAGCAGCATCAAACGGTGAGAGCTGGTACTGAGAGGGTTTAGTGATACTGCAGAAGGGGTGATTGTGCAGTAGTATTCATTGTACTGCAGAGTATGGGGTCAATGATGGGCTCATAGCATGGATCATAATGCAGAGGTATGGGTAAACTGTAGAAGCAAGCATTTGCTTTGTAGTTAGATGTCTTTGAGTTTGTAGAGTACAATTGTGTCGGTAAGTTTAGAGCTTGAAATTGTCTGCACAATTAGCTTTAATTCTGAAACAGGCTATAATGAGAGATGGAGAGGAGCTTACATATAGGGGTTACATATCTGTCCACCAGAGGGCGACTAACGTGTTACTATGGTTACAGTCTCCTCTTATCCCTTTAGAGAGCACAGTTCCAAGACAGACTTGCCAGACAGAGGTATGAGGATCAACTCAAGCAAAAGGTAAGACCAACTGCCATTAGCTGCAATATCTATTCAGTCCTGTTTAGGCTAGAAAAAAGTTGAGTGAAAATGCTGTGTCCAGCTGACTGAGTGTCGACTCTCCTCTGTGTCCTCAGCAAGCCCTGAATGAGGACAACATTTGCAAACAGGAGGACTCTGTGCTTAAACAGGAGGCTATGAGGAAAGGTACTGACCCCGTATAATACAGTCACACAGCCTCCAGGAATATGGTTCTGCTTCGATTTTCACTGGTCATTATAGCCATATGGGGTCTGGCAATCACAAAATGTGTAAGGGATGATCAACGAGGGGGGGTGTGTTCTATAGAGAAATAATGCACGCTCTAGAATGCCCTTCAAGCCAATAAGAAACGAGTATTCAACAATGCTATGGTATAATGATATTATATCCACTGATTTATCCGCTCCACATAGCAACAATCGAGCACGAGATGCAGCTGAGGCACAAGAATGAGCTGCTATGTGTAGAGGCAGAGTCTAAAGCATGTGCACGTGTTGAACGGGAAAACGCAGACCTCATCCGCGAGCAGATCCGCTTGAAGGCAGCAGAGCACAGACAGACTGTACTAGAGACTATACGGTGAGACAGACTTAGTGTATTACATTACAGACCATACAGAAAGATACTATATTGGATACCTGACTGTCTTTGTATATTTCTGTAATTTCAGGACTGCAGGTGCTGTGTTTGGGGAAGGATTCCAGGCCTTTGTGTCAGACTGGGATAAAGTCACAGCTACTGTGAGACCTGCCTTCTACTCTACTTCCTCATTTATGTTCATTAAGCAAACTGCCAATGACTCCTAAATAAGTACCTGATATCTTAAAGGTTTATTTATATCTGATCTAAGCTGTTGGAGCGTCTCTAAATGTAGTGTATTTGTTCCCTCACACCACCAGGTCGCAGGACTGACCCTGCTGGCTTTGGGTGTATATTCTGCCCGGAACGCCACAGCTGTGGCAGGGGGCTACATTGAGGCCCGGCTCGGGAAGCCCTCATTGGTCAGAGAGACGTCTCGCATCACTGTGGCGGAGGCGATCAAGCACCCCATCAAGGTAGCGCGGCCCTGCTGTGCATTGTATAAGTCCTGTGTCTGATGCTTTTTGTGTTTTTTTTATTTTAATTTTATTGCAAGTAAATGAAGTTTGCTAAACACTTATGTCGAAGTGATGGTGAGGTGCATTTTCTTATTTTTCCTCTCTTATAGATTTCAAAGCGCCTGACAAGCAAACCTCAGGATGCCCTGGAGGGAGTAGTGCTCAGTGTGAGTACCAACACTCAGCACACACCTGAGCACCAGAGAGTCATACCTTATACAGTCTCAACACAACTATACCTGGGAGATATTATACCCAGCACATGTATTAAAGAGACATTAATAGAGAATGCTGTGTAGAGTGAATATATGTTTTTGCAGCGCTGCTTTGAATCAAAATGTTGCTCTCCCTGATATGAATTATTCCCTCCACTCACCACAGCCTAACTTAGAAGAGCGTGTACGTGACATCGCCATAGCAACTAGGAACACACGGCAGAACAATGGGCTCTACATGAACATCCTCATGTACGGCCCCCCAGGTACTGGAAAGACCCTCTTCGCTAAGGTAGGCCCCTTACAGAATCACCTTGACTTTGACAAGAGGTGTTATGTTGGTAACTGTATCTCTGTGGTTGGAGTAGAAGCTAGCCGTGCACTCTGGGATGGACTATGCCATCATGACGGGTGGAGATGAGGTGCCCCTGGGCCGTGAGGGCGTCACCGCCATGCACAAAGTCTTTGACTCTGCCAACACCAGTCGCCGTGGGTATGCTACCCTCACTTGCAGTACTATCATACTAATGATAGAACTTAATGTAAACATGATATAACCCTGTAACTTAAGTATCTACATAATATACATTTTAACTTGCCATAAATAGACATGCACTTGAAATGATATACAGAGAATGAATTAAGACCAGTGCAGCTCTGCTAATGCCACCTGTGTCCTGTCTGACACAGCCTGTTGCTGTTTGTTGATGAAGCCGATTGCATTCCTTCGCAAGAGATCTACTGTAAGTGTGTTGTGTACAACCTGGGATTAAATACATATGTATTTGAGTATCTGGTATTTTAAAATACCTTTTTCTGTGTGTTTGAGTATTTTATAATACACTGGCCCAAACAAGAACTTTTATTAGAGTATTTGAATGCTTATTTGTAAAAAAAAAAAAAAAAAACATAATACTCTACCAAATTGTATTAGAGTATTTTCAAATACTTATCTTAAATACTATTTTCAAATATCTGGATTAAATGCTTGAGTGTATTTGAGTATTTTCAAATACTTTCCAGGTGTATTTCCAAATAAAGTAAAATATTCAACTACTTGCCTTTTCAAATATAAGATATCTGAGTACTTACTTCGAATGTATGTGAAAGTAATTGAGATATTTCAAATACTATTTGAACCCAGGTATTTGTACCTTCCTGTATTGAAATGATAGCAAAAACAACTATCTTGTCGAAATATTGGAAAATAAAATTCAATGTTTGTGTCTTTTTGTTTGCAGGAGAAGGTGAGTGAAGAGCTCAGAGCAACTTTGAACACATTCCTGTACCGCACTGGTGAGCAGAGCAACAAGTCAGTCCTCATTCACTCTAAATTCACCATAGCTATGCCCAACACCCTGAATTCTGATGTACAAACTTCCTCAAATACCACAGCATTCTAACCCTAATAGCCCACTGGTGTGTTGTCTTCCTCCAGGTTCATGATGGTGCTGGCTAGTATCCAGCCGAAGCAGTTTGACTGGGCCATCAACGACCGCATTGATGAGTTAGTCAACTTTGTCCTGATGAGAGGCTAGTGCGCCTGTACTTTGACAGGTACGTGCTTGAGCCTGCCACAGAGGGGAGACAGTGAGTCATACAGCATTACGCCCGCACAGCAGCACAGGTTTAAATGGGGCACTCTCACAAGCACACACACACTGGGATGTATAATGGAACAAGTTCTAATGCCAAGTAATTAGCTACTCCCAGACATACTTGGAGTCATCTGCATTCCGTGACACACACACCTACCCACGCACACATGTGGACAGGAATTAACTCTTGAGTGCCTGGGTGGAGGGAGGCCCCTCTCTGTATTGTTCCATCAAAATAAGCTCTGGCTGTGGAGTGTGTCAGGGGCAGGTCTTTAAGAGCAGGTGTCCCAGCAGTAAGCAGCAGCCATGCTGAGTCACTAATTACAGTGGGGCTTTGAGGGCCTGGAGCCTGGGAGGCGGAGGGGCAGGGGGCGATTTACACAGGGCACAGGAAGCTGGACCAGGCTCAACAACACTCAGACAACCGAGCCAGCTGGTGGAGGGAGCTTGGCCACTTAAGTAGTGGCTCCCCAGATAAGAGTCAGACAAGACCTCATAACGCAGACCTGTTTCCATTCTGCCGGACAGGATGTCATTCAGACCTGTGTCTGTCTGTAATCCCTCTGTCTCCATGTTCCTCTGTCTCTGTTTGTCCCTGCAGGAGAATGAAGCTGGCTCAATTTGCCTATGGTCAGAAGTGCTCGGACATCGCTCAGAGGGCATGTCGGGCAGAGAGAGATCTCTAAACTGGGCGTGGCCTGGCAGGTATGTGATGCGTTTCCCCTGTTGTTCATAGGTCAATGCTTTCTACTGAGCTTTTTGAAAAGATAACAACCAGAATTATCCAATTATTCCAATTTGACAAGTTATTTGTTGGATGGAGAGCCTGTGTAGAGGGTCATAGATGGATGGCCACAGAGGGGAGTTGGGGAGTTGCAGGGAAGGTGATTTGGTTACCAAGGAAGTCCAGACCCATTTATTCTCCAACTATTAATAGAAGCAGAGCTGGGAAGTGGATCACTATGTATGTCACTGTTCCTCCCTATCTGCAGTGTCATGTTCATCTCTCCTGTGAGACTCATTCTGTGGACAAGAACTGTAATGATATATTTTATTTAGATTATATGTAATGTAATAATCCATGTATTCTATGTCCTCCTGTAGGTGGCAGCATACTCCTCAGAGGATGGTGTTCTAACGGAGGCCATGATTGATGCTCGGGTGGATGACGCTGTGCGGCAGCACCTCCAGAAGATGGACTGGCTGCACGGGGAGGCTGGGGCCAAGAGCACAGCCTCTCCCAGCACTGGACCAGTAGACAGCAGCAATATATGCTCTACTTCTATGGGAGCCACCACAGCCTCATGAGTACTCAACCCGGTCCTGGAGATGGACAGCAGACCGCAGACCCCTGTCAATTGGGAGGAGCTGAAATTGTAGGTGCCTCTACCTGCAGAATCAGCCCCACCTTCCTCAGACAGTACCACCCTGCCTGCGGAGGGGACTTTCCCGGCCAAAGGGGAGAGTGTCAAAGCAGTGGTAACACCTCAGGGGGAGGGGTAGAGTGTGTAGCCCAAACTGATGCAGCCCCTAGCCGTGAGGGTGGGACAGAAACTCCTCCCAAGGATGGGACTCCAGTTTGACATTTGGGGGGGAAGGAAGGAAGGGGGCTGCTTTTTGGGATTGATGGGTTTACAGGAGGACGCCTCCTGTTCCTCCTGACTGTCTGTATACGTCTGTCTGACTGAAAGAGATGGGGGACGGGATGGAGGCACTAACAGATCATGAAGCAATCCTGGAGAGGTTGGAGAGCTGTGATAATATATTATTTGTATAAAAAGTGTACTTTATATGGAAACACTGTCTAATAATATTAATGTTGATGTGGACTGTAAGAGATGATACGCTATTATTCAGATGGTGTGGATGAAAATAATCCAGGTTTCTTACAATGGCTGCACTTATGATATGAATTGTAATGGGATGGTTTCATAGACTTAAACAATGTGACCAACAGATGGTGATTAACTATATCTTCAACCTGTGTAATGACACACCAGGACTCTGTCACTGTTAACCTCCAGTGGTCCGTTTTAATGAAACAAACATTTAATTTTTACAACACCGATGTCTGCACAGAGAGACGGGGGGGGTCTAGGGAGGATGGGGAGTTGAAGTGAAAGGGTGCTATATCCCACTCCCTAGAGACTAATTCATAAGGGAGGAACACTCAGGATCCCAATGGGTCACAGTCCTCATACAGTATCACTCTTCAATGCCATAACAAGAGCATTTTGCACCTGTATGAGTTAATACACCACAGGCAGTCCCTTTCACAGCTACTATTATGGAGGCACTCTACATCTGGCTGTTCAGTGTGAAGTATTTTGTCAACTATAAAGAGTACCTGAGTTTAACCCTCTTTGGAATTTCATCTCCAGGTTTCCATGGTGATGACCCTCTGGACCAAATATCAAATAAAACCTTTAACCCCTTAACAACACACACATACAACATTGCCATAACTAATGGTTCTTTAATGTTGGCACACTGCATATACTGTACACACCCCACAGTTAGATGAGCAGGCAGCATTTATGTTCTCGTTCCCACCCCAAATAATGTGTAATTATTGACATCAATAACCAAGAAAGAAATGACAACCACCCATGTAAAATACATTCCCTAGGCCCCTTTCAGTACAGCTTTCACATGCCAAGTTTTTAAAATAGACAAAGTACTACCAATACACAAATCCCTCTCAAAATTTGACCACCCTCAAGCAAAATAAATATTTTTATTTTATAACGGGCATATTCAGGCAAAATAAACAAACTGTTCTACAAACGGACAAACCCCAAGCAAAATATACACCCTATCCCCACTTCTAGCAAAATTGACATTCTAAACCAAATATATATATACTATTTTGAAAAACTGACAGGCTTTTATCAAATTGCTTACCCCACTACTAACTGGACCCTCCATTACCTACATCCTTTTACATGAAATCATTTCCAGTCAAGACAGATATGGACGGTGAGGAGTTTTGCACTGTGTGTGAAGGCCATTGGGCTAGTTAAAGTGCTCTATCCAGTGGCAATAAGAAACAGTATGGTTTGAAGGGTATATCTTGGATAGTCTTTGTTTAGCTGCCCTTGTGTCTGGTTGGTCAGTTGTCAGCAGGTCTCAGTCTATGGTCTCAGCCAGTCTAATGCTCTCAGGTGGTGTGGGCTGGGGTGTCCGTTGTCCATGGCTTTCAGAGGTGGCGTGGGCTGGGGTGTCCGTTGTGGTACATCTTCTGCTTAATGTGCACCATGTTTCCACTTGAGTCCTCTAGCTTTCTCATGTGCACCCTTCTCCCCAGGTTACAGAAGCGGGGAACCCATGACCAGGAGAACGCATCTGGACACAGTAAAGAAAAAAAGATGGGGGTTGGTGAAGATGTACGACATTGATTGAAAGATTAAGAATGTGTCCTCCATTTAGTTTGTGTGCAAGTGGGGCATGCATCTTTTCACTTGCTGGCTCTGGGATTCAAGTTAGCCACCTTTCGGTTACTGGTGGGAGGGGGAGATTGAGAGAGGAGGAGACCACTCCACCAAACTACTAAAGCCCACAGACTTTTCACAGGATAGACAGAATTAAATAACATTAATTTAATTGGTGAGATGGGAGGGAGAGATAAATACTGAATTTTAAGCAAGGGAGAGGGATTACAAATCTGTACAGAGAGAGGAGAAAGAGAAATCACAAGACACTGAAACTTTGCAGTAATTCAACTCTGAACTCACAGTTTTAAAACCACAGACACTCAAATAAACGCTGTGTGTGTGTGCATTAGAGGAAAGATCAGTTTGAAAAGACATGAAGCTATACATGACTAATTTATACACCAACCAACTCCATCACTTCATACACGGCAAGCAGCTCTGGCTGGGAATTATACTAATCCCACGACTGGATAGAGAAATATGAAGAGAAAACTTTACACACAGGAAAAACTGTGACTAGACTAAAGGGGAAGAATGTATGATGACTTTATCAGTGCCAACAGTTTAATGTAGAAATCTGAGGAGGGGGGGGACTCCCACTGTCATATATAAACCTGAAAAACACTGATCCAAAATGAATTTTAGGAAATCAAAGAGAAACAGCAGCAAGCTGGGGAATATTGTGATAAAATGGGTCGATGGCTGAGTCACACTTATAAAGGTCATTGAACTGTAGACAGGTTTACACACTGTACTGTAGTCTCCGGAACGGAAGCTGCCCACGATACTGCAGTTTTCATCAAACAAGGCAAATTCAAAGTTGAGACATCACACCTCTGCACCTTTAGACATTTGTTCTCCTGTACATTCCCTCACTCATCCAAAGAACATCCTATTTTTACCCCCACCCCATGAGCAAAAAATCTGTATTCCTTACCAACTTTCTACTGCTGCTATTTTTAAAACTCAGAGCTGTATCAGGCTTTTGAGACCAGCTCCCCATACATTGTCTCTCTGCCTCTCAGAGCCTGCGTGTGGGGTTGTGGCCCCCTGCTGACTCACCATGGTGCTGTTTGGCCCTCCAACGTCTGAGGGCAGCGTGCAGCACCCCGTCCAGGCACAGCAGCAGCCAGCTGAGGAGGAAGCCCAGCAGCAGCCCCAGCATCAGGTCCAGCTCCTGCTTGGTCACACTGTCACTCACAAAGTAGTTATCTGCAGAGTCCACCAGAGACTGGTCCCCATCATACGGGATCACATAGTGCACATGGTGCCTGAAGCCCAGAGGGAGGCGACAGAGGGAGAGGGGGTGAGGTGAGACAAGGAGAAGAGAGAAGGGAGCAGGACACGTGGAGCGGGGAGGGAGGAAAAGGGGAGGGAGTAGAGCGAGAGAAGAGAGGAGGACGGGGGGGAGTAAAAAGTGCATTGAGGAAGATACAATGACATAAGGGAGTAATTAAATCTACCATACAAAGACTGTATATGGTTAGGCTATGTGTGGTTCTATATACTTTGCTGTAGCGCTGTGTGGGTGAGTGGGATGGCTGGATGGATAGATGAGGTTGGGTGGGCGTGCTGCTGTCAGCCCCATCATTGAGCGGTGAACAGCTGCAGCTGGAGGGCAGCACAGTCGACGCATCACTAACAGCTGGCCTCGCTGCCCCATGGGAGGTGGGGCTTGGGGTGGTGCATGTGGACCAGCCCCCTCTACCACTGGGCTGCAGGAATCACTCCCAGTAGAGAGAAACCATAGCAGCAAGAAGAGTGTTGACGTGGGCAACCACTGGAGAAAAACTTGTTGGATCAATGTGGTTTCCACATAATTTCAACCACAACTACAATGTGATGACGTTGAATCAACGTGGAAAACTGATTGGATTTTCAAAAAGTAATCAACGTAAGGGAATTTAGTCTTTTTTTCACCCAACTTTTAACCTAAATCCAATGATGTGAATGTTGAATTCTCGTTATTTGACAACTCAACCAAAAACTAGACATTAAAACGGCGTCTGTCCCCAGTGGACAGAGAGTTGCAAGGGAGAAAGGTACTGTATGTGCCAACAAAAAAAGGAGGATGTGGAGAGCACAAACAAGTCAATCAATATAGTATAATATCAATTAATCAATCAATGTGCATGAGAAAGCAGAGACATTAAAACAAACTATTCTTGTGACATGTCACACTGTGGGAATGTAGACCCAGTCATTTCCATCATGTACAAGAGCATAGTTCAACAGCTGTTTCATACATCGTTGATGTACAGACTGTAATGAGATGATAAAAGTGATAGGAGATGCTGTAGGCTACATGCAGATAATGCATTATTGCAGATGCTTTACATCACTAGTTCACCAGTGATCTTTGAGGTGAGTCGACCTAAACAGAATTGTCAACATTCTTTGTCTTATAAATAACAACAAAATATTGATGGACCATCCACCATAAACAGTGCACTATCACCTGCACACTGTAAAACCATGAAACGTGATAAGTTATTAACATAAAGGTCAGTGTTAAAAACTTAAGCATAAGTAATTTAGATTTGCCAATAAGTTTTCTCATCTAGAACATAGGTGTTAGAATGCAAGATTAAACGTGAGTCAGCTTTTTCCAGTTCGTTTCCAACCAGGAAAACACCTACAGTATATCTCCTAAGTGTTCAGATTTGAAACAGTAGTGATTACTTTCCCATTGTCCTGTTTAGAGTGCATTTAGTCATTAGAAATTGAAGTGACAGGACATTTGATTCAAGAAATCTTTACAATCGCGTGGTTTTTTGTTACTCAACTGGGTAGAGTTAATTTCTGTTTACTTTCTCAGATAGAAAAAAAGATGTGGGAGTGGCTTCATTATTATTATATTTCCCAGCATGCTTTGTTCCAGGTTGATTTTAAGAATAGTTTGTTTTAATATCTCTCTTTCCTCATGTACATTGATTGATTAATTGATCTTATACTATATTGATTGTATACTATACATAGTGACTATAAGAACGTATCCAAACCAAAAACCATTGATTACAAGCAATATCCGCGCTGGGCTAAAGGCTAGGGACGGAAAACGGACACGGACGCATACAAGAAAACCTGCTACGACATCCGATGAGACATCAAACATGAGAAAAAACAATATAGGAGGAAGGTGGAATCATATTACACCCGCTCAGACGCTCATCGTACGTGGCAGGGCTTGCAGACAATAACGGATTACAAAGGGAATCCCAGCCATGAGTTCCCCAGCGATGCAGGACTCCCAAACGAACTACATGGCTTTTGTTTTTCTGGGAAAAAAGCTCCTGTTTTTCCAGATGACTGTGTGACCTCGCTCTTCGTGCCTGATGTGAGCAAAATGTTTAAATAGGCTAACAATCACAAGGCCGCGGAGCCAGACGGAATACCAGGGCGTGTTCTCAAAGCATGCGCAGAACAGCTGGCAAGTGTCTTCACTGACATGTTCAATCTATCCTTGTCTGTAATCCCAACATGTTTCAAGCTGACCACCACTGTTCCCATGAGCTCCAATGTAACCTGCCTAAATGACTATCACCCTGTAGCACTCACATCTGTACTTATGAAGTGCTTTGAAAGGCTGGTCATGTCACACATCAATACCATCATCCCAGACACCCTAGACCCACTCCAATTTGTATACTGCCCCAACAGATCCAAAGATGACACAATCTCAATTGCACTTCACACCACCCTCTCCCACCTGGACAAGGGGGGAAATAACTATGTGAGAATGCTGTTCATAGACTACAGCTCAGCGTTGAACACCATAGTCCCCTCCAAGTTTATCACCAAGCTAGGGACCCTGGGACTGAACCCCTCCCTCTGCAACTGGATCCTGGACTTCCTGACGGGCCGGCCCCAGGTGATGAGGGTAGACAATAACACCTCCGCCACGCTGACCCTCAACACGGGGGCCCCTCAGGTGTGTGTGCTTAGTCCCCTCTTGTAATCCCTGTTCACCCACGACTGCGTGGCCACACACGACTCCAATACCATTAAGATTTTCTGACGAGACGATGGTGGTAGGCCTGATCACCGACGGCGATGAGTCAGCCTAAAGGGAGGAGGTCAGAGACTTAGCAGTGTGGTGCCAGGACAACAACCTGTCCCTCAACGTTAGTAAGACCAAGGAGCTGATTGTGGACTATAGGAGAAAGAGGGGACTGGGCTGTTGTGGAATGGGTCGAGAACTTCAAGTTCCTTGGCGTCCACATTACTAAGGACATAACATGGTCCACACACCCCCGCACAGTCATGAAGTCACAGCAGCGCCTCTTCCCCATCAAGAGGCTGAAAAGATTTGGCATAGGCCCTCAGATCCTCAAAAAGTTATACAGCAGCATATTGGCTGGCTGCATCACCACTTGGTATGGCAAATGCACCGCCATTGACCCCAAAGCGCTACAGAGGGTGGTGCGGATAGCCCAGTACATCACTGGGGCCGAGCTCCCTGCCATCTGGGACCTTTATATCAGGCGGTGTCAGAGGAAGGCCTGAGAAATTGCCAAAGACTCCAGCCATCCAAGCCATAGACTGTTCACTCTGCTACCGTCTGACAAACGGTACCGGAGCATCGGTACTCAGACCAACAGGCTCCGAGACAGCTTCTACCCCCAAGCCATAAGACTGCTAAATAGCCAGACTGCTAAATAGTTAGTGAATGGTACCCAAACAAGTTGTACTGATTCTATCTTGCACTGACCCTACGCACACTCACTAGACTATATACTGTATACAAACCATATACACACTCACTCACACACATTACATTGACACTCCCACACAAAACCCACACACATTCACATACACTGCAAACGCATACGCACACACACATAACACGCACATGCAGACCGACACAACACAAACACACATACATACACACACTTTTACACCCATAATTTGCTGCTGCTTCTCTGGTCTTTAGGTTACTCTTATTATTATCTATCACTTTACCTTGTCTTTATGTACATATCTACCTCAAATACCTCTGGTACTGATCTGGTACTGGTACTGCCTGTACATAGCTCCATTCCTGTGTATTTTATTTTATTCCTCTTGTGTTACTATTTTATTTGTTATCTTTAAACTCTGCATTGTTGGGAAGGGCTCCTAAGCAAGCATTTCACGATAAAGTCCAGATCAGTTGTATTCGGCACCTATGACAAAAAACGATTTGTTTTGAGATAAATAACTTACATTTTCTAAACTAATCCAATCTGTTACTTGGACTTATTGCACCCATTACTGAGATGGTTGTTCCAGTTTAGATATTTTAGGTAGTCGTGTTTGTTTAGTCCTTCACCATAGCAGTCATTCTGAGTGCAGGTTGTGTGTGATAAAATAGTACAATTCTTGGGTATCCTCCCTCTGGCTGGATTCCGATAGGAATTACTAATCACTTCACAAACCAGCATATTGTGACTTGCAGGTCTGATGTGGCCCATGAGCCAGGATTTTCAAACCACAATGTCAATAACTAGGTCATAACTAAAGGTCTAATGGGATTAAATGTATAATTTGTCTTCATAAAGGGTTTACTTTTCATTTGAACACATTCACATAGGCAGTCACTAGGTGAAGGCTTCAGGAATATAAGTTATTGAATGCAACAACCATGCCTCTGTCACTATCAAATACAGTCATTGGTGGGTATCTCTCACATTCACTTGAAAGGCATGCTGGGAAGAATGCAAATATGACTTTACCCTACAGTGTTAAAATAACATCCCCAGTGTTTAGTGTTTAAAACCTAAACGCCCTGTGCTGAATAAACGTGTTCATGTGTTTAAAAGGGTTACAGTGAATGATGCGTTTAAAAAGTGTTACAGAAAAGGGTTTAGTTATGTGCTCAGATCCTAAACACTTGGTTTTACAGTGTAGTTTTAAACAAACGGTTTCCGTATGCTCTTGTTTTGCATAACATTAAATCACATTATTTTGGAAAGTTTGTTTTACCTTCCACAGTTGCAATGGCAGACGTGGTCCTCCCCTCGTAAATGTGGTAAAATATAGTTGTGAAAGCGGTCCAGTAGCGCGTTCATGTCCGTTAGACACGCAACAGCCTGAAAAGAACCACTGAAGTCAACTGGGACAAAACAAGCCGCATTCCCATAACAGCATATGTTGCCCAACTTCTCAGGTAGATGACACACAAAAATGTAAATTCTAAAAATAATTAAGTGTCGTTACTCCAGATTTTTTTTTTTCCTTGGCAGGTTATTGATTGTTTCGCCTCATGTAGGCCACGTTGATGTCTAGGTCGTTTGAAATATCCATTTGACAGCTTTGAACAGATTAAATTGTTACACATAAGGGAGTGTGGGGAATGGGGATAACGGTGTTCTTCTTACCATCACAAATAAATCCCCCAAAATCATAAAGATCGTGGCGGTTATGCACGTTTGAATCAAAACTTCCCAACAGCAGTTTTTTGCTCTCCCTCCAGAACTATCCTGTGATACCTGTGCCAAAAACAACACCCTGAAGTGAAGGCGCTCATGGATGCAGCATCAGTGTCCAACTACCCATCATTGCATCGTCTATCCGATGTTCCTTTCTCCGCGACATGAGGAGATGAAGACCAGTCTCATTTTCGCTCCCTTTTGAAAAGCACTCTGTGCACCAGCGACGATGGTTAATCGAGCTGCGTGCAACGGGGAGGCGTGGTGTGAAAGCTGTAGCGTATGTCAGAATTGTTAGGCTATTCCAGAGCACGGCAACACAGTTGATATCAGGACGAAGTCGCGATCCATGCGTTGTTGTGATGCCAGCCACTGCACAGTTCCTGGTGTAGCCTATTTACCTGGACGCATCCACTAGCATTAGGCAAGGAATCATCGATTCGTATTTTCTTCTCCAATCAGGTCGTTTTCCGTGTTAGCTCCCTCTAGCAGGTGTTTGTTCATTGTCAGGCTATCTATCATTTCTCATAGTCCGACAGGATAGGCTACTTTGGCGCAGCTGAAAGAGAATACGGAGCCTCCCACTATGCATTCCAGTCGATAATAGCGGAGGCATTTTTAGACTCCTTCAGAGAAACAAATTATAGGCTGAATCAATTTCCACCCCAAATTTGCCCCCAAAAGCATAGTAGGCCCGCCTATTCATATGTCAAGGGTTTAGTGTATGAAAATGATGATAGCATGCTTCAACATAAATTAACAACGAATTAACATAACTGATATGCATACTCTCTCTCTCTTTCTCTCTCTATCTCTCTCTCTCTCTCTCTCTGACAATCAGCAGTTCAAATATGTATTCTACACCATTCTGTTGGGCTGGGCTTCGTTTGTGACAACACATTCACTTTATTGCCGACGTCTATCAGGGAAAAGCAAACAAGCGGAAGATTAACTGGGCCTGAGTGGATTGGGGCCCCGGGAATAATAGATTAATAATGGTTAATAATAGAATGTCACATATTGAAAGGCTTTTTCTTAATGTTGTCCTGACTCTCTAACCTGCGTTGAACCAGTGTCTCCTTATAAGGTCGTACACATAAACAATGCAGCACCATGGACAGCGCCGCAAAGCGTGCCAGCTAACGATATAGCACCATGAACAGCACCTTGACGAGCGTAGGTCTACACTAGTCATCTGAAATCTAAAATGTCACAGAATCAGGTTTTGCCTTATTATATTGCCATGACAAACCAAACCACCCTGGTCTTATAGGCCTATTGTAAGGCAAGGACAATGTCATTTATCCATTTATGTCACTAGAGATGACAGAGGGAGGTTAGGATATGGGAATGTCACTTCAACCCTAGTTCTGTCTCCGGTGATTTTCTTTTTGCATTACCCATAAATCAGTGACCTTGCAGCCCTCCCATCCTTTCCTCTTCTCTCCCAGTATGAACAAACTGCTGCATCAGTTAAATAATATTCTCTGACATTATTATAGTCCATGTGCAACTCAAGGTGAGCCAGGCTACTGTGTTCCTGCCACTCAATTGTTTCTGTGCACCGAATTTAACAACTGTATTGTTCATCATTAGTCATTGAAATTGGAGTAAGCTCGTGACTGAACATTTTTATTGGGCATGCTGTTAACGCCATGGGTAACTGCATAAAAAGTCCTGGGATAAAACACATATTTGAAATGGTATACACAGTATCATGTTGCCATGGACATGAACATCAGCAGATGGAAGAGGACATTTTTTGCCATCTTTATGAATGCAGTCATTGGGCTATAGAACCTTTACAAGGTACATTTGTTGATTAAAATCTTCTATGCATGCAGAATACTGTATCCAGGATCTGTGCAATGCACTAAAAATAAGTCAATTCATCAACTTTTTCTAGAGATGTTTATTCATTTAATGGATTCATATGTACATACAGAAATATTCAGGCACTCTGGACTGAACTCTCAGCTTGCAAATAATTACAATATTTTCATTCTTTTCAGTTTTCAAAAGAAAAAAAATATTACACCCTGAAAGGTAGCAGATCTTCTGAGTTTTTAAACATGAATCAAAACATAATGGAAACGAGGGCAAAAGAGAACCTCGTGGTCTCTATTTGGTTCATTATCCCCCTATTTTGATGAATTCCTAATTAACTACTGGTATACACTCACTCACACACTGAAACACATTCATGCCTAACCAGTCTCCACTCTATCCCATCCGTGTCTACTACTCTCCACCATCAAGAGTAAATGTGACAAATCATACTTCATAAAAACAATATCTATTCATCATTCTTAAAAATGAATTAAATTAATTGTTGCTCAGCAATCAGCATCACTGTGCAAGACTTAGAAAAGCATCCTCCTTTAGAGGTAGAGGAGGACGTGTTTGACAAAAGGGGCATTTCTCTTTGTGGGAAGGCGGGTCAGTGGTTTCACTGTAGGATGGGGGAGGACCTTGGGCCCACCTTGGCCCTGAGGAGGAAAGGCAGAGCAGGAGGGATGAGCCTGCCTACTTGAGCACAGAGAGCATTCATCCCTGTCCCCTCAGCCCTGACCAACAGCAGAGGGTGTGTGTGTGAAAGGTAATCAGTAAGTGTATATGGAAGTGTGCATGAGTTTGTGTATAAACGTGCATGTTTGGTCAGGGGGCGTATGATATTGCAGATTTGGTAGCATGGGCATCAGTAGAAGCAGACAGTGTGGAGGAAAGGTCTGTTGCTCTTGTCCTCAAACTCCTGCAGCAGCTCGTCCATCTCGTTTTCCATATCATCCGTGTGCTGGATCTGAGAGAGGGAAGGGAGGGTCACACCTGCTACATGGGTCAAGGCAAGACAGCCATACACTTTAGGGCTCAGTGTAATATAATTAGTGACATACCACTTACTCATACAACATTACGCATGTATTTATCGCCAATATAATTTGCACACCTACGTTCCAAATCATAATGGTCAGATACACCATGTATCTTGCAGAAACACATATCCCACTGTAGCAACAACGTGACACTATGTACCCATACTACTATATATCCCTGATATTCATGCTATGACAATGTAACAGTGTAATCCTGTGATAATGGTTGCTGGTGGCCAGGCAGGCAGAGACACTCACACACTGACACAGCTCACAGATGAGGAAAGCCCCCAGTGTGGCCTCCTCGTGGTTGTCCTGGATGTCCACGTTGATGACATGAACCGGCGTGAAAGTCTCCTGCTCCCGAGAGCTCAGGTCTGAGTGAGAGAAATTGGGGAGAATAGTGATCGTTGATCAACATGAATCCAGTGACCTAGCCCGAGACTGTAACTTTATTTGAAGTGTATTCACAATTCCTAATTGATATTTCACAACTTGACATGAGAAGCCCACAACCCCCCCCTTCTGTCCCAGGTCCCCTCTCACCCTCTAGCACTTGGTCGTAGACCCTCTCCTCACAGGTGATGACCAGGTCAAACTGGTCCTTACAGCTCTGGAAGCGTTCCGGTCGGGACTTGATCCGCTTGTTGCGGTCCAGCATGTGCAGGATTCCATTCTGTGTGTATCTGAGGTGCTCAGGGTCAAGGAGCACAGCAAGACGAAGGACCAACACACAAGACCTCAAACATATGAAACTTAAGGTGTCAGTCAGTCACTGTGAATACTCAAGACACAATGCCCCCTAGAGGCCAAAACGCACTCAAAATGTATTTGATCTTTGGAAGCTTCTAATAAATGTAACTAATAACTCTTATTGTAACTGGCCTCAAATAACTTGAACTACCAGTGCAATATTCTAGGAAGTCACCTGCCTTATCTACTCAATTTAAATTGAATTTTTATTTTATTTTTTAGAGCAAAGACCAAGATTAATAGTTAAGAAAATATTACAGAAATTATCTCCAATCCTTGTCTGCATTGTAAGGATAAGGTCCCACTCCTGTATACTCCCAAATAGGGACTTGGACAGTGAAAGGAGTGCTATGGTGTTCCCAATAACATTTAATATTATACCTTCTTTTTACTAGCATGCAGATATTTCCTTGCACAAAAATAAACTTTTTTGTACATTTAAACATACCTCTTTAACCATACCCACCCCAAAACACTACTGAGCATGTCTTCCAACACTGAAATGTTTTAAATACGCTGAATCCTAAATGGATCGCTAGCTCCTACCCCACCATGTACTTCAGTAGATCTGAGAGGATTTAATAGGCATCTACAATATGGTAATAGCTCCACCTTTTCACCTTAGTGCTTAAACATATCACATTTTCTCAGATCTTAGGTGTAAAGGGAGTAGGAGTCCATTTAAGGTTGGTCCATGTGGGTTCCAGAGTTGTCGTATGAATGTATGCCTATTCAAAGAAGTTGGGTCCAACAGCTAATTTATTTTCTGAAGAGCATATGGTTGAGAGCCCTGTAATGGAGGGAGGGGCTCCAATTCTTTGAAAGCATATACTAACACAGCACATAAGGAAAGAATGTTCACATTCAAAAGTAGTGCCCTTGCCTAAACAATATGCAAGATTAAAAAACTACACTGACTACTAGTTGGGTCAAATACATATAGTGTTATACAAACCAGCCCTTCTCTTTTGTTTAAAGTCTACATCCAGGTCCTGATATGGAAAGACTGGGATATGTTCCCTAGAAGTGTTGGTTTCTTGGCACAGAATCAACCTACCTGGTTATAGAGGGTAAATGGCTAATTGTTTACATGTTGAAACCTGCTGAAAGTAAAATATTCCAAGCACACCACTATTGTTAAAAAAAAGCACTGTGACAGCATGTGAGAAATCTCAAAAATATATGTAATAGACTAGCCTGAGTGGCAGTCTGTATGTGCTATCATGCCAGCTTCTCGTCATTCTGTCATGCCAATGTTTGGATTAACATGGGTAGAAATGGTGTTCGCAAGAGCACAAACAGATCTGAGATCAGGTTAGTGAAGGACATCCTTACCTACAAAATCACCCAACAATAAACACTATGAAATACTTCCCTGTTCAATCACCCTTAACAATTTCATACTTCTAACTCTGTATATTTTCCTGTGAAGATAAAGAGAATAACTCACTGGAGAAAATAAACATGAAGAGGTAGGGCTGTGTTTATGTTGTGTCTGTGTGTGAATGCAAGAGTGCAGGGGATACAGCTCCTTGTCCTTGCGGACCAGGTCGTTGTACATCTGTTCATAAGTGGTTTTGAAGTCGTACACATTGGGCTTGTCCGGTGCGGGACCAGGTAGCTTCACATGGGACCCTGTCCCAAAAGAGCGAACTTCAAAGCCTCGCTTGCTGTATAAACAAAGAGAATGATGTGGGGGAGAACGGTTACTTACAGACCAGCACATGCAAGACAAAAAGCATACAGACCACAGAAGGGGAAATTTGTGGATCAGTCATCATCAATAAAGTAATCTCATCTCAAGAGCCATATCACAGGCGTCATTCCCCAATAGGCAGACTCTCCTTACCTTTCTCTCCACGCATGGAGATTTTCCAACTTTTATTTTTTATGCACTCAGTAAAATGACAAATTAGTCTAAGATACATTTGTTTAGTGTTAATGACAAATTAAACGAAACGCGAACAAGCATTGCTTCGCGTAGACGCGAGAAAAGACTGGTCGCGAACGACAACGCCGTCAAAAGCTTCATGCGCTACAAATTAGACAGCAAGTCTATTTCTCTCGCGTCTACGCAAAGCAACGCTCGATCGCGTTTGATTTGACCTTTACCCTACCTAAAAAGTTTCTAAATTTTGAATGTAGAGGCTGTTGAGTGACAACTACTTTATGACGCTTTCTTGGAATAATCCCGAACCTGAAACGTTGTAGGTGATGCATGGCAGGTCTCCCTATTTAAAAAAAAATATTTCACCATCTTTTTACAATTTCAGGTAGTTCACTGGTTGGTTGCCTAGTTCTAGCAAGAGTTTGATCTAGCTACCTCCAGTTAGTGACTGACGGAGGCTATGCGGATGGCCACTGCACTGAACAAAAAAATGCCCTACTTCCGGTAGTCGTAACACCGGCGAAGAAAAATAAATTAGCTTTATCTCCATGTGTGCCACTGGGAACTAGTTGAGCTTGATACAATGATAAATAAGTATACGTCTCTGTCGTGTAAATATGGAAGTTAGCCATTGTGTATTGTAATAAAATGCGTCGTTTGCCGGAAACAGACTGCGGTCTACGTAGTGAGCCCATTGTTGTGTCGAGGAGGGTGAGCTCTCAGCCAGGTAAAAGACCCAGACCAATGAAAATCAAAGGTCCTTGCTTCTTGGCATGTCGTCGTTGTTTAGTTTTCTTCCAGTAATGTTACCTGAGGATGTTGTGCGCTTCCATGCTGCGGTTCTGGTTGCTCGAGCACACAACCGCCACGCGCAGCGGGTGGCTCGGCATTGCGAATGCTATTTTTCTGAAATAACTAGCAATCGAATGTTAAGTACAACACACAACTAGTTAAAATGTGGTAGAAATCTAACTATCACAAAAAGACTGCTGGGAAGGCCTTCGATCTAGCTAACTAAGCAAATACAACGGGGTATACACGTTTCAAGGCGATGTGACAATCTTCTTTCTGTGAGCCTGTTAAAATGGCGGCGGGGACTTTTAACCAAGGTTTTACAGTCGATGTCATAGGGGGCAGGGCTTCGTACCGAATCGATTTTTTTTCTCCCTGTGCATGCATGACGTCATCCAAACAGAAACTTCTCAAGTGTCCTCAAGCCCTGATGATGCTGGAAAAGACTGCCACTTTTTATTTTACCTTTATTTAACTAGGCAAGTCAGTTAAGAACAAATACTTATTTACAATGACTGCCTACACCAGCCAAACCCAGACGACGCTGGGCCAATTGTGCACTGTACTAATGAACTCCCAATCATGGCTGGTTGTGATACAGCCTGGATTCGAACCAGGGTGTCTGTAGTGATGCCTCTAGCACTGAGATGCAGTGCCTTAGGTCACTGTGCCACTTGGGAGCCCCCACTGTGCCACATGTATCCTACATTAATTGTACAAAAAGCCTAGGCATAGCCATCTATATTTTATTTGTACGATGGATGGATAGATAGACAGATAGACACAAATAATATTTTTCTGTACCCATTTACACATACAAAAATCATATGCTCGCAGTGTTTTATTGATTCCACAGGGCCTCCTAAACTAGAGGTTGTGCACAGTATATTTGGCAGACTGCAGAGCAGACCAGCCTGTCGAAGGTCTACAACATATATTGAACAAAAATATAAACACAACATACAACAATTTCAAAGATTTTACTGAGTTACAGTTCATATAAGGAAATCAGTAAATTGAAATAAATTCATTAGGCCCTAATCTATGGATTTCACATGACTGGGCAGGGGCGCAGCCATGAGTGGACATGGAAGGACATAGGCCCACCCACTGGGGAGCCAGGCCCAGCCAATCAGAATGAGTTTTTCCTAACAAAGGGGTTTTATTACAGACAGAAATACTCCTCAGTTTCATCAGCTGTCTGGGTGGCTGGTCTCAGACGATCCCGCAGGTGAAGAAGTTGGATGAGGAGGTCCTGGGCTGGTGTGGTTACACGTGGTCTGTGGTTGTGAGGCCAGGTGGATGTTCTGGCAAATTCTCTAAAACAATGTTGGAGTTGGCTTATGGTAGAGAAATTAACATTCAATTCTCTGGCAACAACTCTGGTGGACATTTCTGCAGTCAGCATGTAAATTGCACGCTCCTTCAAAACTTGAGACATATGTGGCATTGTGTTGTGTGACAAAACTGCACATTTTAGAGTGGCCTTTTATTGTCCCCAGCACAAGGTGCACCTGTGTAATGATCATGCTGTTTAATCAGCTTCTTGATATGCCTCACCTGTCAGGTGGATGGATTAATGCTCACTAACAGGGATGTTCAGTATACATAGATCTCTACATCCAGGAGAAGGTAAGGCAAATGGGAATCATTCTTGGGTGCCTGAGGGTGCATTGTTGACAGTTATTAAATTAACCCTCTCTGAGGTGAAAAGTAAGAAATCATTAATTCAATTACCTACTGTGCTTGCACTTATTACTTACCACTGAACATATGTAATTACTGCAAATATAGAACTGGACTCCAAAAAAGAGGAATCGTGCTAAATACTGGTTCATAACATTGCTCAACTATAGAACATGTTTCACTCTTAGGTAGGCCTACTGACTAGCAGCTTACTATCTCTAATACAGAGCACTTTGATTACTAGCATAAAGGCTAGTAATGAGATAAATAGACAAGAGGAAAATAAACACACAAATTAATGCTCACACAAAGAGGGAATTCTCTGAGCCCTATCATTTGAAAAGTATTTCATAGTATTTGAAAGTGTGGTGGTCTGTTGTGAGGCTTAGTTCATCATTCTTCCACAAGCTTACAGATCTAGTAGTGTGTAAGGTGCAATGCCCTGAATCCGAGTGAGATTTTTATTATGTGTGTGTGGGTGTTCAACCACAGTATGTTACATAATTGTGTTTTTAGTGTATTGATTTAGATGTGGGATTAAAATAAATGACTGCGATATTGCTGAATAAGGTTACGTGTGTGTGCACACACATGCGTGCATGTTTGTGTGAGTGACATTAGTGGTGAGAGTGGTATGTGGAGTGTGAGTGCTGTGTCGTGGGGCTCATGATGTTCTCAGTGATGTACGCCACCAGCAGGCAGATGATGACCAGCATCACACAGATGGCTCCTCCCACTGTTGTCATGGCAATCACAATGTCCTGCATGCCCAAGGGTGAGACAGTGAACTCCACACAGTCCCCCAGGTCCTCCCTCTGGGCTGCTCCTTCTGAGTGGAGCGGTGGGGTCAGGGTGGAGGCAAGCGGATGCAGGCAGATGCGGTAAGGGACGCTCTCATGCAGCTCAGTCAGCAAGAAGTCCCTGCAACCAGAGCCAAGATGGGTGTTAGCACACTCAAACTGGGTGTAGCTCCCGTTCCACCAGCAGCTTAGCCCAAACCCACCCCTTCTGACACGTCGTCCACCGAATACCCTCTTTGGTGGGGCAGTTACAAACCTGCTCTCTTCCCTAAGCCCTGTTCCAGGGGCCCCTTTCTGTCCCTCTACACTTGATCCTCTAGTCTCTGTCTCTTGTTTATCTCGGTCATGTCCAGCTGTGTTTCCTTTATTTGTCCTTTGAGCCTCTTCCCTCAGATCTTCATATGTCCACTGTAGTAGCACGCTGCCGTTGGTCAAAACGTTGGCCACCAGGGACCCTCCTGCAGATGGAACAGTCCGGCAGTCTCCACGATGACACCTGAACCCCAGCTGTGTGTGTCGAAAACACAGCCGCCCCCAGATTCCCTCCTCCATCACCCGGTAGGCACATATTGGTGCCACTCCTCCGTCCATGGCCCACCCTGTTCCACCTTTAACATGGTCTAGCCTGCCAAATATCATAGTGGTGCCTGTATTGCCTCTGCTGGTTTTGATGGAGGAAGTGCCATTCCTATGGCTGAAGTCCCCCTGCCGCCTTGGTGAGCCCATTGTTTCATTCTTACTGAAATAATCAACATTGTAGATATGTTGTTGGCCAGAGATTGGGGAGACACCCACGTCCTTCTCGCTTCCCTTGTCTGATGATGTGGATGATGTTTGCGCGTAGCGGCCGCCGCGCGTCCGGTTGGAGACGATTGTCGCGCGGCACAGACAGAACAGTACTGCCGAGAAGGCAACCAGCGATTTTCTTCTCATTTCTTCTCTTCTTACCAGTTCACTTTCACTGTATTTAGTGCAAATGCATAGTGGACAGCACCGTTACTGTCGGCGGAGATCCGAGGCGAGAAAGAGAGTTATGGGGGCAGGTGGCTTCCATAACACAGTCCTACACCACCATCAAAGCGCTGTATTCCCCCGATGGCCAGCACGAACAATCTGCGATAAAATCGGACAATAAAAATTATATACCATATTATATACCATGTCTGATTGATACAGACCACACTTTTAGAGAATGAGCCAGACTGATATCACTTACGAATGCTCTGTTTTAAGCCATACACCACATGTTGGTTACGCACGCAACTCAACAGACCAATAAATAGGTCACACCGCTTATTAGAATGGTTAATGGAAACGGCAATAAATGTAAGATGCAATTTGGCTATTGAGAAGAGAACTTACATTTCTAGGTTTTCGAGAACGAAGACGGCGGCAATTATCTTTTCAGGTACATTTGTCTCAGTCTTGTCCTGTCTGGCTGTCTGTGATGGTTGTCGCGAGGAAGAGTGTGTTTTTGTGTCTGTCAGAATGTTTGCAGCGTAGTCATCAGCAGTCAATTACATGAGTCATCATTTCAAGTCCCTACTCCAATCTTAATTTCCCTGCCACCCTTTCTGTTTTTTTGTGCCTTTCCATCCTTCCACCCAAGCGACCTTCCTCCAGTTAACTCCCACTCCTTACTCCCACATTGGGTGCTAGGCTGTAGTCTTCAATGCTGTTGTGTGTAGTCTTTTGTCCATACTATCAAGTCAAGCAGATTGTTGGAAATGCAATATAATGAGATTGTTTTGTGCCCCAAAAAATAGTTTATTATTTTCAGGCATAATTGTCTTGTAATAGCCTAAGCATGATATATTCATACTTATTCAAAATTGTAGCAAAAACAACTCTGATAAGAGTTTATAACACATTCGTCATGCTATAGGTAGATGTTACCAATACTAACGAACATCTGGATATTGTCAGTAGTAGGCTATAATATAAAGCTGAAATCTAGGACTATAGTTTGTTTTGATGTGATGCGATTTCCAAACCTAGACTCTAAAAACCAGGGGTTCAACAAGGGTTCTTCGAAGACCCTTAGGGTTCTTGGCACTGAAAATTAATCAATGAACCTCCTTAGTTGGTGGGGGTTCTTGCAGGAACCTAACTGCCCAACTTGGATTTGAATTTGAAAGGACAGCAGGTGCAAGGGTTGTCCCTTGTATGATCTATATTCATATTGTTTTACGATTATACTCTCTATCTTTTCATATTTGTGCAAATCTTTCTAAAACAGAAAATGGACACAATTCGATGGATATCAATCAACAAAGAGTTAAGAATATTTAGGCTATAAGAATATGTTGAAGGCTAGCTGTATTGGGTGCAGATGACTGAACTGATCACCTATTACCTCATATTTAGATTTTTTATTCTGCATTGCCACTAAAATCATAATAAACACTGACAACTCAAATATTGTGTTATTGTTCTTGTTGTTATGCATATTATTATTATTATTAATAATAATAATAGTAGGGGAGTGGGGTAGTTAAAAAATTAACCCCAAAAGGTTATTCAAAGGGTTCTTCGAGGATCCATTAAAATGAGTTCTTTGAAGAATTTCTAGAGGTTCCCCCACAGTTTCAATTTGAAGAACCCCTAAAGGATACTCCAGGAACCTTTTCTTTTTAGAGTGTACAGTGACCTCAAGTGGTAATAATTGATAGTCGGTCTACAACATTCTACAACAAGCCTGGGTTTCTTTTGTACACATTCAAACACTTCTGAAGTTTTTGTTGAAACATTCATGTCTGGTTAGATAAACAACCTCCTGATAACTTCTTCAAAATAGTATTTCATCTTTGGAATAATTATGGAGAATTATAACAAGGATAATCAGCTGGATTACATCAATCTAAATACGTATTCATTGCTAATCATCATATAGGTAATACAACTCACAGTTTAACAACACCTACTGGCAGTTATAATGGTCACAAAAAGCTTCATATCTTTCTCTGACGATCTTTAATTTGAGAACATTTAATCTTTGATAAATTTTGACTCAGCAGTTCTATGTGGAGGTTATTGGAGGTAGTGATTATATGTCCATTCCCAAAAGGAAAAAATTGGCAAGCCAGCAAGGTAGTAGTGCCAAGGGAGAGGACAGGAACAGTGTGCAGCATCAGTGGAGGGGATGATTTTAATAAGACCGCTGGGAAGCCCCCGGGGGATGCTGGGTAAATGAGTCTAATGATGACTCTCTACGATCCGCCCCTCTGAGCAATGGGAGATAACAATGTGCGGGATGATGACATAACACACAAACATCTAAACATACACGTATGGGCCAACAGATATCTGCCACAGTCACATACCCCTTTTAAAATGGGTCGATTTAGCCATGTTTTATTTGTTTGAATTGACAACTTACAGCCAGGTTTGTTAAAGGGCAACAAAGAAATACATGCCTGAACGCTCTCTCAAATGAGCTAAGATTGGCATGAAACCATTTGTATATCTTTATAGTATAGATGGTCTCAGGTGTTAGTCAGCCTCACATGTCTTGTTGATGTGACCTGTCTGTGTGGTATGAGTTGATACACTATATATAAAGAAGTACGTGGACACCCCTGCAAATTAGTGGATTTAGCTATTAGCTGTATAGCTGTACTCGGTTCCAACACTCACTACCGAGTTTGACTGCCTCTGGAAGCAACTTCAGCACAATAACTATTCGTAGGAAACTTCATGAAATGGGTTTCTATGGTCAAGCAGCCACATACAAGCCTAAGATCACCATGCGCCATGCCAAGCGTCGGCTGGAGTGGTGTAAAGCTCGCCGCCATTGGACTCCGGAATTTGGGTTTGGTAGATGCCAGGAGAACGCTACCTGCCACAATGCATAGTGCCAACTGCAACGTTTTGTGGAGGAGGAATAATGGTCTGGGGCTGTTTTTCATGGATTGGGCTAGGCCTCTTAGTTCCAGTGAAGGGAAATCTTAATCAATAAGGTTATAGATGATTCTGTGCTTCCACCTTTGTGGCAGCAGTTTGGGAATGGCCCTTTTCTGTTTCAGCATGACAATGCCCCCGTGCACAATGCGAGGACCATACAGAAATGATTTGTCGAGATCGGTGTGGAAAAACTTGACTGGCCTGCACAGAGCCCTGACCTCAACTCCATCGAACACCTTTGGGATGAATTGGAACACCGACTGCGAGCCATGCCTAATCGCCCAACATCAGTGCTCAACCACCCTAATGCTCTTGTGGCTGAATGGAAGCAAGTCCCCACAGCAATGTTCCAACATCTAGTGGAAAGCCTTCCCAGAAGAGTGGAGGCTGTTATAGCAGCAAAAGGGGAACCAGTGGTGTGTAAGTGGTGTGTGTTCGCTGCTGGCCAATGCAGTGACAAATCTGCATACCTAAGCAGCAGGCAAGGGCATGGAAGGCCTATCTAGGCGACAAATGATTGGAGTAAATTTACCCTGAGCCAGGTCAGCAACACTGAAGATGCTGAGTTTTTTTGGGGATGGCTTTGTTTGTGCATGAGTGAGTGTAGATGTCTATATAAATAGTTCACAATTAACAGGATAGAGGCAGAGGTAGAATTGAGACCCTAGAATAGTAATAATACATGTAGGCAATGAATAACAAAGAAATTGTGGCGCCATGCTGAGGAGGATACGATGTCAAAGGTTCTCACTGTAGATGCTATTCTGTTTGGGTTGCTGGTCTTTTCTGGCATCCTGTGAAACATACTGATCATCCATGAGGTGAGGAGAAATAGAACCCTAACTGTCAATAGTCATGAAATATCTCCGCCTGAGATAACATCACATAATTAGTATAATAGTTCATTATACTCTTTCTCTCTCCCTCTCTCTCAGGTGTTCGTCGGCCATTAAAAGTCTGTCTTGTCGACTCCCTCCCTCTGACACAATCCTGGTGAACCTGTCGCTGGCCAACCTGCTGACGTCTCTGTTCCGCACGGTGCCCATCTTTGTGTCTGGAGTGTCCCTGGCCCTGGACTGGTGCCACCTCTTCTTGCTGCTGTGGGTGTGGTGGCGGGCCGTGGGCTGCTGAGTGACTCTGCAGCCCACGCCAGGAGCTGTGGGGTCCCTAGCACAGCAACGTGAAAGGAAGAGGGTGTCGGTGGGCCCGGAGCTGGTCTACAGGGTCAACCTGGCCTTCTCCCTGCTGGTGCTGGTCAACACCACCCAGGTACACGGCAACACCATGGTAGAGCTGATGGTCATTAGCTGCACCACTAGGCCCCTGCTGGGCTGTGTGTGGGATTTCCCCTCTGAGGAGCAGGGCTCAGCTTCCTCCTCCTCCTCCCTGGCCCTCAACAAGGTGACTCCACTGGTGCTGATGGTGGGCACCAACCTGGCTACACTGGCCAAGCACGATGGGCAAGGCAGGGGGAGGGATGCAGGGAGAGCTGGACAGTCATGTGGTCAGTGAACGCAAGGGTAGTCATGTGATCATGATGACGCTGTCTGTGGTGTGCTAGGCCCTGCAGGTTGCGATGGTGACGTACTACAACCATAACGGGGGGCACCATGCGGAGGGGCTGCTGACTGAGTCCCACTTCTCTACCTCTCTGTTGGTGGGCTTCAGCCCTATGGTGGTGGCTCTGGGAAATGACAAGCTGAGGAGGAGGATCACCGTGGATTATTGTTGGCTGTGCTGACAGGGTCAAATGTCAACAGGAGGAAATAGTGGAGGAATGCAAAGCTCCAGACACAATGGGAAAAAAGGTAAAATAAAAACTGTTTTCACTATTCAGTAGGAGAGAGGTAATCAAAGTACAGGAGAGAGTTGAAGCAAATATAAAATGATTTAAAAAAAATGTGACTGAATAAATGAGTACGACTTTGTATGGAATAATTAAATAACCAGTGCTTGCCTTCCCCTCATTCTGTGTTTAAATGTCCACATATATATACAAACCCTGTTATAAGTAATAACCCATCCAATAAATACCTAAGAACATTTAAAGTAATGGAATGTTTAAGATCTGGAGTGTTGAAATATTGTGATAAGCTCTCACATTATGCAAAGACAGATCCTGTTGGACTGTTCACTCTCTCTCAATGAGCTTCATGTAGATGAGCCTCTGGCATCAACTGTCTCAGAGGTTGAGAGATTGTCACGGCTCTTGTCGGAATGCATGGACCAAAACGTATTGTGGTAAGTGTTCATGATGTTTTATTAATCAAAAAACACTCAAACAAAATAACAAAGAGAAGAAAGAAAAGAAGAAAAAAAAACAGTTCTGTCATGTGCAGGCACTAAACAGAAAATAACTACCCACAAAACCCAAACGAAAAAGGACAACTTATATATGATCCCCAATCAGAGACAACGATAGACAGCTGCCTCTGATTGGGAACCACACCAACATAGAAATAAAGAAACTAGAATGCCCACCCTAGTCACAACCCTGGCCCAACCAAAATAGAGAATAAAAACCTCTCTATGGCCAGGGCGTGACAGAGATGGTACAAATAAAGGCCTTTATTTTGACCCGTTTTTTAAAGAGCAAACAAGAACATGTAACAACAACTATCTATAGATAGGAGTGCCCTCTCACGTACAGTCTATACATCAAAAACATTCTGTCGCTCACAAAAGAGCAGGTTGACAGAAATAAATTGTGTTAACGTAGTCTCACTGACATGTACAGATGAACACATTTCATTCCAATGATGAACTCTACAACCTTTTCTATTAAACTCCTCCGAACAACTGACAGTGCTATTCCTCAGTACTGATGAATCAATAGAAATTGTGATAAAAAATAAATGAATGTCTCTCATAGGTGCCATGTTAAAACAGTCTGCCTCTGGAAGAGAATCAAATGGTTGCCAACGTATAGAGAGGAATGCCAACAACCATGTAATTCTAATGTATTGTTAGGCTATGTTAAGGCAAGTGTACTATTATTATTCCACTGACTTCCCCATAATGTCAGTTGCAGTGTGATTCAGGGTGTGGGATCTGTCAGTGAGTAAGAAAAGACTTAATGACAGCACGCAGCCGCCGGTGACCCACTGCCACCACGATGGGCGAAAAGGCGATGAAGATGGTGTTGGCAAAGCGAGCTATAACCAGGAGGAACCCGGCTGACAAACCTCGGTTGTAGTTGAAGTAGTTTATTGAAATTATGCTGGTTCCCCAAGACCCAATGAAGAGCACGATGAGGGCTAGAATCACCTGGAGAGAAAATTCCTCATTTTAACAACAATAACAATGTTACAGGTCCAAATCACGTGTTGTACTTCTTTCCATCCACAATAACCAGGCGGCAGGCCACACACAACAAGCCATCATTCTGAATCATTCCAGCCTCTCTCACCTTGGCAGCCCGTCTCTCAGCCGGTATCCTCTTGATGACGGGCGCGTCCTGGGTCATGTGTGCTGGGTTGTGGGTCCTGCCGTGGGTGTAGAGTGTGTAGAGGGAGCCCAGGTTGGTGATGGCCATCAGGATGATAGGCAGGATCTCATGGATCACCATGGAGGTGGTGGCGTATGCCAGGCCGTTGTAGCTGGAGGGGAAGTTCCACACACAGCCCAGCAGGGGGCGCGTGGTGCTGCTGACCAACATCAGGGTCTGGAAGGGAGGAGAGAGGAGGCGTGGAGGGAAGAGGAGACGAGGAGACGAGATGGGATGGGGAGGGAAGAGAAGGTAGAGAAGGGGTGTAAGACATTTTCCCACAATTCAAAGAGGAATACACATCACAATTGTCTATCTCTCTGCTTATATTGAATCAGGGTCCTACCTCTGTGCTGTTCTTATTCCCGTTGGTAGAGTAGATGTGTGCAGGTATAGCATAGATCAGGTTGAGGAACCAGATGAGGCCCAGGCTAATCAGGATGGTCTTGGGGGGCCTGCGGGGTCCGTGAACAGTCCCAGGGGGAGGGGCCACGCGCCTCAGTGTCTGGAAGTGGAAAGCACTGAGGAAGAGTGTTGACCACACGTTGACTGAGCGAAGCCACACCCACACCCCCATCAGGACGTGACACCCGTCTCTGGAAGAGTTCAGCTAGAGAGAGAGCTGAGTGTGAGGTTTTATGTGTGTGTACACTATAGTGCCGACCTGAACAGTGCTCTTATCAGTAAGTATGGCATGGTATATTGTCAGATTGCTTTCTTTTCACATGGCATATCTCTAGTTACAGCCACACCACCCTCCATAACCCTTGCATTTTAAACTACCATTACTCAAAGACTAGCCCAAATCTCTCCCATATCTCAAGTATCACAACCATTTTACTTAGAGCCCAAACCACACACAATCAGCATACCTCTTTTCCCCTTGTCTCAAGCACCCACATACAGCCCTCATTCTTCATGGCACCCCCTACCACAGTGCCCGACTCCTGTAACATTCCCATCCAGCTCCTTACCTCCAGCCCCAGGTCAGAGATGACCAGCAGGACGTTCCTCAGAACAGACACCAGCAGGTTGGACAAGGCCATGTTCATCAGGATGATGTCTGAGTTACGTACTCCACTGGGGTCTTTGAACACGCTGTCCAAGATCACGCCAATCACCGTGGTGTTACCCACAATGCCCAGTAGGACCAAGATTATGTAGAATGCGGTCTGGGTGGGAGACGTGGTGACACGGAGCACCACACCCACTGGCTCCAACTCTCTCAACTCTGGCATTGGGCTCTCCATCTCAGCTACTGAGCTAGAGTCCTGGGTAGAATACTCTTCAGTCTCTCTGCATCTTAATCTGTTTTCCCAGTTTGTTATCAAAAGTTTCTTCTAAGAATAGCTATATTCCAGTAACTGTCTGTAGCCTCTAATCCACTGATAGATGTTTTATTCCAAATATGAACACCCTGTTGGTCATAGATCATAAATACAAATGTGCAAAACACATATATTGATTGCTTCCCATCTATTATAGCTACACCTGTATAGACACTCCCTATTTCTGTAGCATTCAACACAAGCCCAACCTCCCACAGAACAACCAATGTAAAATCACCATGGACACCAGATAAATACAAAGTAGTTCCTGCCATACACATCCACCTAAAATCACAGCAAAGGGGTCTTTCCCTAGTTACACAACCAACCTGTGCTAGGTCAGGTGCACTGTACCCACCGGGCACAGACGTCAGTACAATGTCTAGTTTTGATTTACATTTGGTTGAGTTGTCAACTAACATGAACTCAACATGAAATCAACAGAAAATGTCACCATGTCATTGGATTTAGGTTAAACGTTCGGTGAAAAATGCCCTTATGTTGGTGACTTCTTGCAAATCCAATAAGTTTTTCAAGTTGATTCGACATCACCACATTGATTTTTGGGGTTGAAATTACATGGAAACAACATTGAATCAATCAGTTTTGCCCAGTGGGTATACCCATGGGAATGTCAGTGTTTCAACCTCAGAGTTTAGCTACCAAGCTGAGAGTGCATATAAATGGAACACAAGAGATTAATCAACTAGCCTAATTGAAACATGCTGCCTTAACAGCTATCTAGGTTCATTATAATGCCACACTAGCTCCCCCAGGGACGAATAGAGAGGTGTATTTGTTTGTGGTGCTCAATACGAAGTCCTCACTTGATGATTCCATTCATAAAACAAGACAAGAGATCATCTAAAAAGCATTTCATATATTGTTTGAACAAAAATGTTGGACTATGATCTTTGGGGGGGAATTCAGACTTTTTTCTCTCCGCACGGATTTTAAGCATGGGGAAACGCATGTGCCAACCAGTTACGCTTTTGGGTTGGAGATCCCAATAACGGAGGTGTGGCAGAGGTGTGCAATATCATAGTGTTCTTAAATCTATGCATGGGTTCTGAAACGGACATGAATATGTATATGTTTTGATGGCTATCTTTCATTGATCTCCATATTCTGAAAGCATTCTCCATAGGCTATACTAGTGTTGTGCCAATCAAATTCTAATTAAAGGTACACAATATTTAAAGGGATTGCTTTAGATAAATTAACTGAAAAACGAACTGAATGAAAACTCCCTGATAGCCGGAAAAAGTGTCCCAACCAAATATGGTGGATAAATTAAACGTCCTACTCGGTCCATTTACGATTTAAAAAAATGTCACAGTTCCGGTTCTTCCATAGGCACCAATGAATTAGCAACTATGTCTGGTCTGATTTCTCGCTTCCTCTTCTGTCCCAACTGTCCCAAAAAAGGAGTGGAGTCAGAGACAGAAGAGGAAGCAAGACACTTTTTTCTGGTTCAAAGAAAGTCAATGAACTAAGAAGACCAGGAGCAACATCTAGGAGCAACAACAGCTCAGCCATGAAGTGGTAGGCCACACGAGCTCACAGAACTAGACCGCAGAGTGCTGAAGCACGTGGCGCGTTAACATTGTCTGTCCTGAGTTGCAACACTCACTACCGAGTTCCTGCCTCTGGAAGCAACATGAGCACAAGAACTGTTCGTCTGGAGCTTCATTAGCACCCACACACAAGTCTAAGATCCCCATGCGCAATGCCAAGCGTCAGCTGGAGTGGTGTAAAGTGATAAATCACACTTCACCATCTGGCAGTCCGATGGACGAACCTGGGTTTGGTGGAAAATCATGTTAGTTTATATCCTGAGTAAACTATCCATTTAAAGATGGTACAGTGTGTCTTTGAAACAAGAACACTTACCCTAAGATGGACAAAGAGGTTCAAAGTTGTTTTTGCTAAGCATGGCTATGAATTTGTCTGTAGTATTTTTAATATTTTACTATAATGAATTGCAGCTTTCGACCTTTTCAGTGGCATGTTGAAGGAGTCATACAGTAATTGAGCATTACAACTTATTAATACTTATCTGTACAAAATATATTTGGTTGAAAATTATTATCTACATCTGGGGCAATGGACATTCGGGAGAATGGGCATTTACAGAATGTTCAGCTAGAAATGTATTGTGTAGATCAAATATGATCTACTGTCAGATAGATTGGAATAGTATAGAAAATTGTGTGGGCATTCTTTTTGCAATTCCAGATACAGCCCTGCCATTAGTTGAAAGCAGCCAATCCAATAGTTTCTGAAAATAAGTAATCTCCTGAGATCTGTGTTCAAATGTATTTTTTTAAGTAGTTGCTTTTTCAGATCTGTTTTAAAAATGTAGTTACTTTCTGAGATCTGTATTAAAATAGTTAAAACAATTAGACATTTTTGGGGATCTGTATTGAAATAGTTGTAGTCAGCTCCAAAGTCACTATTTGTTGCCCCAAAAAATTGTTACTTTCGACAAAGCATATTTAAAGATGCAATGTGCAGAAATCGCTCCGCCATTTCCTGGTTTCTAAAATTCTAATAGTTCTCCTAATTTCAGTTCATATGACAAAACGTGCAAGTATAGGGTAGACAATCATTGTACAACCTAAACTGCTGTGAAATATATTTAATTAAACGACTATATTGTATTTTCAGCTGTTTGAAGCTGGTGTAGAAAACAAGAACAGGAAGCATAGAAACAGAGCACATAGAACAGATCTATTGCTTCTCAGACTTGTTTTCAATGATAATGACAGATCTGTAACTCACATTTCCATGTTTTTTATTTAACCTCTATTTAACTAGGCATTTCAGTTAAGAACAAATTCTTATTTACAATGGCAGCCTAGGAACAGTGGGTTAACTGCCTTGTTCAGGGGTAGAAAGACAGATTATTTCCTTGTCAGCTCAGGATTTGATCTAACAACATTTTGGTTACTGGCCCAATGCTCTAACCACTCTAACCACCTGCCGCCCCAGGTGAATTTGGTAGGTCCAAAAAGTTACATATTGCAGCTAATTCTAGACTATATATTAAGATTCATATCTGATAGCCCACAACCATGTGCTAATGATCATACCGTGCCTAGTGAAAGTCTACACAACCCTTGCAGTCTTTTCAACTATTGTGGTGGCAGCATCATGTTTGGGTACATTTGTCATCAACAAACCCAAGTAAAAAGTGAGAAGAAAACATGCAGTAGTCTTCTGAAAATCTAACCCTGGGATAAGAGTTTTATTTTTCAGCGGGTCAATTACACAAATGTTTATCCCAAAGACACACCACAAATTCTTTCCAAGGGGTGGTGAGCAATGTTCCCTCTAAATTGCTGGCGTGCAGCTCCCCCCGGATTGCCACAGAAGAAATATCAGCACTCACAGAGAAGAACGAGATTGAGCTTCACTGAAATTTCTAGAGTTTTCCCCATTAGTTCCCCATTAGTTCACTATCAAAACACTCTATCAATGTTTCCTTTACTGTGGGAATTGTGATCGAATCAACGTTACATTAACCCATTTCGATGCAACATACCGAAACAAAACTAACTATAGGCAACAAGATATTTTATTGTAGGCAGAACGCATCCGAGTAGGATTGCATTGACAAACACGACTCGGGCACGCACTCTACACAGACCGACCCGTGCGGCATAATCGGTGCGGCTGCAGTAGGCCTATATGCAAATAGACCGTGGTGTAAAGTACTTTAAGGAAAAATACTTTAAAGTACTACTTAAGTAGTTTTTCGTGGTACCTGTAGTTTACTTTACTATTCATATTTTTGACTACTTTTACTTTTACTTCATACATTCCTAAAGAAAATAATGTACTTTTACTCCATACATTTTCCCTGACACTCAAAAGTACTCATTACATTTTGAATGTTTAGCAGGACAGGAAAATGGTCCAATTTACGCACTTATCGAGAAAACATCCCTGGTCATCCTACTGCCTCTGATCTGGCGGACTCACTAAACACACATGCTTAGTTTGTAAATTATGTCTGAGTGTTGGAGTGTGCCCCTGGCTATCCATACATTAAAATAACAAGAAAATGGTGCCATCTGATTTGCTTAATATAAGGAATTTTAAATTATTTATACTTTTACTTTTGATACTTAACTATATTTTAGCAATAACATTTACTTTTGATACTTAAGTATATTTAAAACCAAATACTTTTAGACTTTTACTCAAGTAGTATTTTACTGGGTATCTTTCACTTTTACTTTAGTTATTTTTTATTAAGGTATCTTTACTTTTACTCAAGTATGACAATTGGGTACTTTTTCCACCACTGCAAATAGAACACTGCCATATATATATTCACTTTGAACTGGACTGTTTTTACAGAATGAGCTTGTCTTGAGATCAAAGCGAGAGCTACATGTAGCGCAGTGTACATATTCGTTCATATCCTTTGCTAGTCAGTGAGTTATTAGCCCAGATATATATAATTTGTAGTCAGCAATGGGGGAGTGATTGCTTCCTACAAGAGCACAAAACGTGTGCATTTCTAGACGTCTTTGAAAAGCGAGTCAGTTAAAAATGTCTTAAGGATCGGATCCTTTCCCCCCCCATTTTCGCTTAAAATGTCATACCCAAATCTAACTAGGCGCAATTTAGATTTTGTCCACTATGAGAGAGAAAAACAGTAGTTGAACAGTTTTGAACATATTAATTTCTTCAAAAATGAAGGGGAAGCAAGAGAGAGCTAGCTACATTTAATTGACTTTAAAAATAAATATATATTTATCTGTTATTTTACCAGGTAAGTATCACGTTCCTGACCTTATTTCCCTTGTTTTGTCTTTATTTAGTATGGTCAGGGCGTGAGTTGGGGTGGGCAGTCTATGTTATTTGTTTCTATGTTTAGGTTTGTTCGTTTGGCCTAATATGGTTCTCAATCAGAGGCAGGTGTTTGTCATTGTCTCTGATTGGGAACCATATTAAGGTAGGCTGTTTTCACTGTTTGTTTGTGGGTGATTGTTGCCGTGTCTGTGTTTGTTCGCCACACGGTACTGTTTTCGTTTGTTTGTTCACGTCGTTTTGTATTTTGTCAAGTGTTTTTTCGTCTTCGTTGCTATAATTAAAATATGTATTCAAACCACGCTGCGCTTTGGTCCGATCCTTGCTCCTCCTCAGACGAGGAGAAAGACGAGCGTTACAGTAAGTTGACTGAGAACACATTCTCATTTACAGCAATGACATGGGGAATATTTACAAGGGAGAGGAGGGGGATGAATGAGCCAATTGTAAACTGGGGATTATTAGGTGACTTTGAGGGCCAGATTGGGAATTTAGCCAGGACACTGGGGTTTACACCCCTAGTCTCAGGATAAGTGCAATGGGATCTTCAATGACCTCAGAGTCAGGACACCTGTTTAACATCCCATCCGAAAGACAGCACCCTACACAGGGCAGTGTCCCCAATCACTGCCCTGTGACATTGGGATATTTTTTAGACCAGAGGAAAGAGTGCCTCCTACTGGCCCTGCACTTCCAGCAGCATCTGGTCTCCCATCCAGGGACTAACCAGGACCAACCATGCTTAGCTTCAGAAGCAAGCCAGCAGTGGTATGCAGGGTGGTATGCTGCTGGCTTGACTAAAGAGATGCCTTGTACACCTCTCACACTATGACGTACTACAATACTTTAAGTACTTGGAAAACACTTTATTTGTGTTAGCTTGGCTTCTGCTTATCCTCTTGACACATTCTCTACTCCTCTACACTGCAAACACGCTTATGACGAAGGAAAGCAAAGTGCTAACTGACGAATCTGAATCATCTATAACTTCGTCATTGATTTCACAGATAAGCCTTTTTGGAGGTCTAATAGATCTGCCAACTCTTGTTTTGGCTGAAGCAGGCTGAATGCAAACTACAGGCTCTGGTTTGTCAATGGATGCTTCTGAGTGGTCATTATCTTGGGCGGGCTCAGAGATGTGAAAGTTATTCACACTGTCCACAGAAGAGTGGGTAATGTCACTACTGGGGTCATCACTATCTTGGTAAATCACTACATCACTGAGGTGGCTTGCCATTTCTTCAACTGGATGAGGAGTATTCTCAACTGCATCAGTTAAGACATCAGGTAAGTCTCGTTCATCGCTTTCAGCGGTTTGCATGAGCCAGTTTACTGTCCGTGTATCACAGTCCTCTTCTTCATCAGGTATCTCAGGTACACTTCCACAGATGGCTTCATTGTCCTCAGAGTTTTCGTCAATTCCCCTGTCCAGTGGAAGGAACGTTACAGAGCGGAGGAGATTCCTGTGAGCAACTTTCTCTTTGGCTGTCTGTAGATCCTTGATCCTGTACACGTTGATGTCTGGTTTCACTGATGTCACTTCATATAGGGCTGTCCCATCTATCTGCAATCTTCCTTTTTCCTCTTTCACCCCTGTTGGCTAGTAGCACTCTGTCTCCTACCATCAATGTTGATTCCTTTTACCTTGCGGTTCTAGAGCTTTTCATGGCGTGTATGTTCATAAAGGCTGTGCTTCTGAGCTATTTGAGTTGCTTCATTCAGGTCTTTCTTCAAGTGTGATACAAACTCCAGATGGTTGATTACACTGTTGTCTGCGAGGACATTCTGAAACATAACATCAACAGGAAGTCGTGGGATCCTCCCAAACATGAGATAAATGGTGCGAAGCCAGTTGTCTCGTGCTCTGTACAGTTGTAGCAGAAGGTCAACATCTGTAGCATTTGGGGCCACTTGGCTTTGGACTTTGGAGGCAGAGCTCTGATCATACCACCAAGGGTTCTATTGAAGCGTTCTGTAATCCCATTCCCCATAGGATGGTAGGGAGTAGTGTGTGATTCCTCCACACCAGCTAACTCCAACACTTCTTTTATCAGCCTGCTTTCTAAATTGCCTCCCTGGTCAGAGTGAATACACCTCGGAAATCCATATATGCAGAAGAAGTCATTCCACAGGCGACGAGCTAATTGCTTTGCAGACTGTTTCTTGCATGGGAATGCATGGGCGGTTTTTGTGAAGTGGTCAGTTACAACTAAAACATCTATGGACTTATTGTCATTCTGTTCTGCAGTCCAAAAGTTGATACAAACCAATTCCATTACTTCTGAGGTGCAATTGTTTTCAAGTGGAGCTCGAGCATGGGGCTCCGGAGTCTTTCCAACAATGCGTCGATGGCAGTTCTTCACATGATTCTCAATGTCACGCTCCATTACAGTCCAAAATAATCATTGTCTAGCAAGAGATAGTGTTCGAGAGCGCCCTTGGTGACCCGCTGTATCATGAAGGCCATGGAGAACTTGCTGCTTCAGTGAATCAGGTACAACATATTGGAAGAGCTTTTTGTTCATGTGATGGGGTATCTTCTCCTTGTACAGTATACCATTGTGAATGGTGAGCTTGTTCAGGTGCTTCAGTAGTTTGATCACGCTGCAGGGTTCAGATGCACGCTCACGCCTGTTGGGTCTTTGATGTCTCTGAACGTAGTATAGGACTCTACTCACAGTACCGTCTTGCTCCTGTAGGCTTAAGAGCTTACTCTGAGGGAGAGCAGCGGTGTGGTCTTTCTGTTGTAGCAGAGGAATGGCTGCCCCTTTTCCCAGTACTTGACTCAGGCTACCAGTGCAGTGAGCATCCAAGATAGCTGAGATTTCTTGAGCGATAATGGAACCATGTGTTGAAGGTGAAGGGACTTTATCAGTGTTCCCTTCAGGTGAGTCTCCGTCTGGTGGGCTCACCACTGCTTGGCAGTTGTTGATTGCTCTGAAGGTGTCTTGTACAGTCCTATTGGTCACTCCATTGACTCAATCTAGGAGAGACAGATATGGCTCTATCACAAGGCGGTGGCTCATACATGACTGGACGAATGGTTCTTTGCTCAAAGTGTCGGCTATTATGTTCTTAATTCCAGGAACATATTTCAGGTCAAAGCTGTACGACGCAAGCTTAGACACCCAACCTTGCTCACATGCGTTGAGTCTGGGTTTTGTCAGTATGTATGTTAGCGGGTTGGTGTCAGTCCAGGCTGTGAAGTGTCGTCCCTTTAGCCAGTAGCAAAACTAGTCACAGACTGCCCACTAGTTCATCTGAGAACGGGAGAGTGTTCTACTGGCAAAAGCCACGGGTTTGGCTATCTTTTCACCCTTGGGTATTTGAGAAAGCACTCCTCCAATTCCATCAAATTAAGCATCAACAGCAAGAATGAACGGCTCATTGAAGTCTGGGTGAGCTAAGGTCACACTAGTCACCAGGTCAAGTTTCAAGGTCTCGAACACTTCTTGGCACTCTGTAGTCCAGTCAGAAGGTGAGAGCATGACATATGCTGTTTTCTGTTTAGGTTTTCATCCTCTTCTCGCTGTGTTATGTTTGGTTGGCTTGGCTTTGAGTTTGAAAAGCATCTTGGCCTTGGCTGAACAGGTCTCTATGAAGTGTCCATAGTAGAGAACCATTCCTAGGAACGAGCGGATCTTCTTTTGACACGGTGTTATTCCATCAGAGTCCATTAGTTCAGCTTTCTGGACGTTTTTGATGGCCTCAACTTTCTCTGGGTCTGTTTGCACACCATTTTCACAGATGATGTGACCAAGAAATCTGACAGATCTTCTTAAGAAGTGGCACTTCTTGGGAGACAGTTTCAGTTTGTGTTTTGACAGACGAGAAACACCATCTGGAGGCATTCAATTGCTAGCTGCTCAGTAGGTGCAAAGACCATTACGTCATCAAGATAGCACAGTAGGCTTGTGAAGTTCTCATCACCAAATATAAACATCATCATGCGCATGAACGTTGCTAGACTGTTCGATAGGCCCTGCGGTAACCTATTGTATTCATGGAGTCCAAACGAGAATGAAAACGCAGTATGCTTCTTGTCCTCTTTTTGTTTATTTATTTTCTTTCTTTTTATTTGTGGGTGGATCAGCTTTAATATTGCGGATAGATTGTTGCTTCCATCATTGTAATTGTCTGCATCATTTCAAATCCCCAAATGTTTTTTTTGTAAATATATTTATCCATATACATACATACACATACCCACATACATATATATATATATATATACAGTGGGGAGAACAAGTATTTGATACACTGCCGATTTTGCAGGTTTTCCTACTTACAAAGCATGTAGAGGTCTGTAATTTTTATCATAGGTACACTTCAACTATGAGAGACGGAATCTAAAACAAAAATCCAGAAAATCACATTGTATGATTTTTAAGTAATTAATTTGCATTTTATTGCATGACATAAGTATTTGATACATCAGAAAAGCAGAACTTAATATTTGGTACAGAAACCTTTGTTTGCAATTACAGAGATCATACGTTTCCTGTAGTTCTTGACTAGGTTTGCACACACTGCAGCAGGGATTTTGGCCCACTCCTCCCTACAGATCTTCTCCAGATCCTTCAGGTTTCGGGGCTGTCGCTGGGCAATACGGACTTTCAGCTCCCTCCAAAGATTTTCTATTGGGTTCAGGTCTGGAGACTGGCTAGGCCACTCCAGGACCTTGAGATGCTTCTTACGGAGCCACTCCTTAGTTGCCATGGCTGTGTGCTTCGTGTCGTTGTCATGCTGGAAGACCCAGCCACGACCCATCTTCAATGCTCTTACTGAGGGAAGGAGGTTGTTGGCCAAGATCTCGCGATACATGGCCCCATCCATCCTCCCCTCAATACGGTGCAGTCGTCCTGTCCCCTTTGCAGAAAAGCATCCCCAAAGAATGATGTTTCCACCTCCATGCTTCACGGTTGGGATGGTGTTCTTGGGGTTGTACTCATACTTCTTCTTCCTCCAAACACGGCGAGTGGAGTTAGACCAAAAAGCTCTATTTTTGTCTCATCAGACCACATGACCTTCTCCCATTCCTCCTCTGGATCATCCAGATGGTCATTGGCAAACTTCAGACAGGCCTGGACATGCACTGGCTTAAGCAGGGGGACCTTGCGTGCGCTGCAGGATTTTAATCCATGACGGCGTAGTGTGTTACTAATGGTTTTCTTTGAGACTGTGGTCCCAGCTCTCTTCAGGTCATTGACCAGGTCCTGCCGTGTAGTTCTGGGCTGATCCCTCACCTTCCTCATGATCATTGATGCCCCACGAGGTGAAATCTTGCATGGAGCCCCAGACCGAGGGTGATTGACCGTCATCTTGAACTTCTTCCATTTTCTAATAATTGCGCCAACAGTTGTTTCCTTCTCACCAAGCTGCTTGCCTATTGTCCTGTAGCCCATCCCAGCCTTGTGCAGGTCTACAATTTTATCCCTGATGTCCTTACACAGCTCTCTGGTCTTGGCCATTGTGGAGAGGTTGGAATCTGTTTGATTGTGTGTGGACAGGTGTATTTTATACAGGTAACGAGTTCAAACAGGTGCAGTTAATACAGGTAATGAGTGGAGAACAGGAGGGCTTCTTAAAGAAAAACTAACAGGTCTGTGAGAGCCGGAATTCTTACTGGTTGGTAGGTGATCAAATACTTATGTCATGCAATAAAATGCAAATTAATTATTTAAAAATCATACAATGTGATTTTCTGGATTTTTGTTTTAGATTCCGTCTCTCACAGTTGAAGTGTACCTATGATAAAAATTACAGACCTCTACATGCTTTGTAAGTAGGAAAACCTGCAAAATCGGCAGTGTATCAAATACTTGTTCTCCCCACTGTATATATAAGTTGAAGTCGGAAGTTCACAAACACTTAGGTTGGAGTCAATTAATTAAACTCATTTTTCAACCACTCCACAAATGTCTTGATAACAAACTATAGTTTTGGCAAGTCGGTTAGGACATCTACTTTGTGCATGACACAAGTCATTTTTCCAACAATTGTTTACAGACAGATAATTTTTTGGCTCTGAACGTGAAGGCTAGTTCTTTGCTTGGGCAGTTCCTGATGAACATGCGTGTGATGTCCGTGCTAAGATCCTCATTTGCCTTACCCTGTTCCTTCAGGCCTTCTGTAGCAGTGTCTGCTGCACTGTTCAGTCTTAGCCAGTTTTAATTTGGGTCCTCCTGTTCTTTGGGTAGAGTCATGTAGAAATCTTGGAGTGAGATATTTAAGTATTGACTGCAGCTGGAATGCTTCCTGAGGAGGTTATAGATGGCATCTGGGTTAGCTAGAATGTCAATGTCACTATTCCTGATTCTGATTTTGACTACATCTTTTGCTCTTCCCTTGAGATGGATGAGAATCTCTTCGGCCTGTTCCTCTATTTTCATGTGTCCCTTTTTAATAAAGTTTCTCCTGGCCTCTTCCCATTTATCAAAGGTAGTTGTGTCTGATCTCTCCCCGCTAAAGGAAGCTGGTTCTTTGACTTTTCTTTGGGTGACTACTTGGACTTGGGAGAAGTATAGAACTTGGCTAACTGGAGGGTCAGGTCTGTGTCTTGGTTCACTTTGGCTAGTGGCTGTAGCTCCTGTTGGACTACTAGAGCTGAAGTGCATGGTAATGCTAGCTGCTGTCCTATCTGTTGGACCTATGGTACCCATCTGGCCTATTAGCATTGCATCTTCATTGTGTTAGGAGTGGAGGTGCTAACAACCTGGGGCCTAGGTGAGTTGACTGCATGATGACCATGAGATGCTGCATTGTCCCCATGACTAAAGGAACTTCCCCTGCAATTTCCACTACCATTGACATCACCACACATGCTAGGACTACCAGTTGGGAAAGGAATAGGTAACCCCAACACACCCCTTCCCCTACCAACATTGACAGGTGTAAGCAGATCTGAACAACCAATACGGTTGAAACTCATTGTAGTAGCTCAAAATGAAAGTAAAAAAACAACATATAGAATGACAGAAATAACTGAGACAGAGGACAGTGTTGCATCAACATTACAGCTTGTTACGTTTCTTCTCGTTGCCTGTAGACTCTGAGAAGATAGGACAGCTCCCAGTTTGATGAGGAACACCAATCTTGATTGATGATCCGGGTCATGGCACCAATGTGACCTTCCTGGTCCCATCCCTCAAGTTAGTGAGTCAACACAGGAAGGAGCAATGGATGGAGAGTTAATTTATTTCCAAAGCTGCAATGATGGACACACACAGTATGGATGAATGGTCAGTAGTCGACGGGATATAAATAGCACTCCCACAGCAATTCTCCATAAATCTGCTATATATTATACTAACAAAAAAAACTATCAAAATGTCTATCAAAGTCATTGTGATCGTATAGTGGATTTAACTAATTTACTATAATAAAAATAAAAATATAGTTTCCAAGTGTATTATATTTGGAAGGGGGTGGAGCACCACAAGTTTAAGACCATGCTTAGCCATTGTTCTCCCTCTTTATGTCTGGTCTTAACAAGAGAATGGTCACCGTTGTTAGATACTGTTTTCCTTGGTTTATTTGGCGTGGGCTACGGCCAAACAGTAGCCTGTGTTGAGTTAGGTTTATAAACCGGGAATTCGTGAACGCAATCCTCTGTCTGGACATTTGTGTGTATTAGCCAATGTAGACCCACTAATCTACCAGGAGGTGGCATAATAACCATTTTATGCAGGAATTTAACAATTTAATTACACCGTTACACTGAGAAGAGCGCGTAGATGCAAGAAGCAATTATACAACGATCTAGCTGCTATGAAAATAAACTGTGTTCGCGTGTGGTTAGGCGTGTATTAATTCTGCCCATTCTGTTGAAAAACCTTTCTTAAACGGAAGCAAACTCAACGAAACTGGGATAAACATACCTGCGTTTGTGTAATAGAAACTCTCGTTTTCAACTGTTGGACTAATGATTGCACCCTCGATCAGCTAGATGCAGGCAAGATTGTGAAAGGTGGTATTGAATGTGTCATTGTCTGTCACCTTGATTACTCAAATTACTCTTGGCCTGTGCACCTACGTTGTAAACTTTCATTCATAGGCTAGGTTGTAGCAACCTCATGATGGGTACAGGGGAAATTGGTGTATCGTGAAGTAGTCTAAACCTATCGATGTTACATTGAGCTGGGTGAATGGAATATGAATGACAGTCATCCAATATGCCGTAATAGAAATATGGCCATGCTAATACTGTTTTTTACGTCCTCTCTCATAAACGGCACCGACCGCCAAATAGGTCACCACTTATTGGAATCGTTCATCGTTAACAGCAATCAATGTAAGATCCATTTTGGCTATTGAGAAGACAATTTATGTGTCTGGGTGGTTATCTTTCCAATCACATTTGACCCAGTCTTGGCCTGCTGTCTGGCTGTATGGTTGTAGTGAGAAAGTGTTTGCGCTTGTGTGTTTGCTCTTTGTGTGTTTATGTGTCTGTCAGAATATCTGGATATTGTCAGTGGTGGGCTATAATTAAAAGCTGTAACCTAGTGCTATGTGATGCTATTTCCATACCTACAGCGACCTCAAGTGGTAATAATTGATAATAGTTCTACAACATTATACAACATTCGGGTAGTTCAACAATAGAGAACTTGAAGAGATCTTAGGTTTCTTTTGCACACACTCAAACATTTCTGAAACATTCATTTCTGGTTAGTTATACAATCTATTTAGAAACTCTTTAATCCTTTAACCCTATTCTCAACGGGCTGGTAGAGCATGGGTTGACAATGGATTTAGAAGTGGATATGAACATAATCTTCACTTAACTTCATTGGTTAACTACCCCAGCCCTCCTGCATCAGTTTGGAAACCCTGGCCTATAAAATAATGTCTATAATAGTAATAAAAAAACGGAACTTTGTCATTTATTTCAAAATGTAGTCTGAACATGTGGGAAAGATTGGAAGAACCTGGATCATTTGAAATGTAAGAACATTTGGAGTGATATTGCACTATACACCACCTGAAAACACATTCATTTCAATGTAATAGAATACTAATCTTTGGACATACAAAATAACCATAATTTGTTATAATTTTACATCAGTCCTTATTTAACAATGCTTACCTACCTATACCAGCCTTTGAATTATACCTGAAGTAATTTTTTAAATTGTTGAAATTAGTAGAAATGCTATGTAAATTGCCATTCTAATATGGCATTGCTGGTATGACCTTCTATTGACTTCTCAGCCACCTGGTAGAGGTCTGTTATTTCCTAAATAAACATCAAGTTGAGTTGTTAGTATTAGGAATTTAAGGTAAAATATTTTTTTCAACATGTTTTACAAGAAGAAATCATTAAAGGGTTCAAATAGTATCATCTTTGGAATGATCATGGAGAAATATAACAGATCATGAATAACTGGAGAACAATCTAAATACACTGTTTGCTTTAGTGATAAATAGCATGATTATCATATAGATAATAAAACTCACAGTGTAAAACCTAACACAACACATACTGGCAGTTGGTCACGATAAGCTATATATCTGTGAAGATATTTAATTTGATTATATGTCCATTCCCAAAAGTAAAAAAAAACTTCCGCCGAGGTCGGTCCCTCTCCCTGTACGGGCGGCGTTCGGCGATCGACGTCACCGGTCTTCTAGCCATCGCTGATCCATCTTTCATTTTCCATTGGTTTTGTCTTTATTTTCTACACACCTGGTTTTCATTATCCAATTACATGTTCATGTATTTAACCCTCTGTTTCCCCCATGTTTGTTATGCGTGATTATTTCTATGTTCAGTTCGGTTATGATGGCTGGTTTTTCGACGGGTGCTGTGTTCACCCGTGCGTCATATTTACCGTTGGTATTTTGGTCAAGTGTATTTGTTTACCTTGTGCCTTTATTTTGAGTAAAGTACGTTGCTCACTCATTTTGCTCTCCTGCGCCTGACATGCACCAGCTACACTCACCTTCTGACAATAATAGAGGGTAAAAACCATTTCCAATACAATATTTATCAGTATACCAGTATGTACAATCTTTAAAGTTTACTGCAAACCAATTTCTATAATCATTTGTTAGTGTCCAATGTAAAGTTTGGAGCATGTCGAGAAAATGTCATGCACAGTTACAGTATCCTTATACAGTACATATATAGAAGAAATCATCAGAAATAGGTTTTATTATGGCATGTATTGTAAAGCAGAAGCCTATATTAAAAAGGTATTGGTGTAGCCGGGTATATAAATCCATTTCTGTCCCATGCAACAAGATCAATATTTCTATATAGTGTATATAGAGTATCATCAGCTAAAATCCTCAGTTTACAGTGTATCAATGAAATTCAGATAATGTGTGGAATATACTGTAATTTAAAACCAAAATATTATAGCAGTGGATTGCACACTACACCATAATTTCAAATGGTAGCAAATGACTCTTTCCACTTTGCCATGGTGTATTGAAGAACATCGGCTGATTGAGAATGTGGTGTAAAGTACTTAAGTAGTACTTTAAAGTATTTTTACTTAAGTAGTGTTTTGTGGTATCTGTACTTTACTACTTTTACTTTTCTACATTCTTAAAGAAAGTTATGTACTTTTTACTCCACACAAAGTACTCGTTACATTTTGAATGCTTAATAGGACAGGAAAATGGTCCAATTCTCACACTAATAAAGAGGACATCTCTGGTCATCCCTACTGCCTCTGATCTGGCAGACTCATTAAACACAAATGCTTCGTTTGTAAATTATGTTGGAGTGTGCCCCTGGCTATCGTAAATAAAAATATATATAAGTAATTTGAAATTATTTATACTTTTACTTTTGATACTTAAGTACAGTACCAGACAAGTTTAATGAGTTTGAGCTAATCAGTTGTGTTGTGACAAGGTAGGGTTGGTATACAGAAAATAGCCCTATTTGGTAAAAGTCCAAGTCCATATTATGACAAGAACAACTCAAATAGGCAAACAGAAAAGACAGACCATTACTTTAAGGTGAAGGTCAGTCAATTCCCGAAAAGTGTCAAGTGCAGTCGCAAAAACCATCAAGCGCTATGATGCCACAGGAAAGGAAGACAGTCACCTCTGCTGCAGAAGTTAAGTTCATTAGAGTTACCAGCCTCAGAAATTGCAACCCAAATAAATGGGGACTGCGTGAATCAGGCCTTCATGGTTGAATTGCTGCAAAGAAATCACTACTAAAGGCAACCAATAATAAGAGACTTGCTTGGGCCAAGAAACATAAGCAATGGACATTAGACCATTTTAAATTTTTCCAACCGCCGTGTCTTTGTGAGACGCAGAGTAGATGAACTGATAATCTCTGTATGTGTGGTTCCAACATGGAGGACATGTGATGGTGCTTTGCTGGTGACACTGTGATTTATTTAGAATTCAAGGCACACTTAACCAGCATGGCTACCACAGCATTCTGCAGCGATACACCATCCCATCTGGTTTGTGCTTAGTGGGACATCATTTGTTTTTCAACAGGACAATGACCCAACACACCTCCAAGCTGTGTAAGGGCTATGTGACCAAGAAGGAGAGTGATGGAGTGCTGCATCAGATGACCTGGCCTCCACAATCGCCCGACCTCAACCCAATTGAGATGGTTTGGGATGAGTTGGACCGCAGAGTGAAGGAAAAGCAGCCAACAAGTGCTCAGTATATGTGGGTACTCCTTCAAGACTGTTGGAAAAGCATTCCTCGTGAAGCTGGTTGAGCGAATGCAAAGCTGTCATCAAGGCAAAGGGTGGCTACTGTCGTGTCTTTGGCTATGCCAGATTAATTGCTATGACATACTATTCTATAAAATATTTTCTCCGTAATTAATATTACCTGATTGAACTAATCATGTAAATGTAATTAACTAGAGAGGGACACCACGAAATAATATTTATAGAGCTGTTATCTTCCGAATAAACTCTTAAAGATTTAGTAATATTTTACATCCATAGCAGTCAACCTTAATCGTCATCTTATTCAGTCTCATCTGAAAGTTGTAAATCCTTGGTTATCTGCAAGAATCCTGGCTAACAAGTTGAATCAGCAATACAAAATTGGGTTTATTTATTTATTTACTAAATACCTAACTAATCACACAGAATCACACATACACAATTAAATCATAACTTGATTACAAATTGCCGTCATAAAGGAAAACGTCCCTAGCGGGCGGAATAGATATGACAGCTTGTTACGCAAAGGAAAGGGGGCGGTGTTTTAGTGAAAGAGCGGGAGACTGGAACAGAGGCGAAGCTGTGCTATCGTAAATACAGTATCTTATGCATTCTAAATTACCGCCCATTTGGAAAAGGAAAATGCAATAAATATTTACTCTGAGCTGCGCTTCAGTAGGTTGGTGGTAGATGGAAGACCGGGTTGCCAAACTGAGTCCTCTGTCCTTTGAAGAATGTCTCTGGTGGTCACTGTCGTAGTAACGTCGTTGTGTAGTAGACGGGATACTCTGACTGTCCTTCCTAACCTGCGTTTGTAGCAGCTGTTGCTAACTCAACGGGTAGGAGGTATCACTTCTGTAGTGAATACGAGTTCAAAGTTCATACCATTCACAACCAAAGTTCATGCTGATGTTGGCTTCGTTCTGTAGTTATTATCTGAACCATTCTGACATCGGATCGTCATCCTAATGTACCCGGAACAGAAAGTTATATTTTTGTCAATGGCTTTATATAGTGGAGGGAGAGGGGTGTGTCTGAAAAGTTTATTACCCATGTCTCTTCACAGGGGCGGGCCACTGGTTGAGCAGAGGCCCAAACTTATGAAAACCCAAATCTCTCATTTGGAAGCTAAAATTACATTTCATCTCTTCACAAATAATTTCATATTCAAGCATTTCAATTAAACAACAAGTCCATGTGAATCAGATACCTCTGATGTTTAGACTTTCCACAGTAGAGTTTATGTCATTCTATCATTGATGAGAATGTTTCAGAGGGCAACCGAACTGACATAATATACCTTAAGTACCACCGCATATGTTCAGTTGGTCGGATTACTAGAATATAGTTCATTTCCCCCCAACTTCTGATGTTCCCAGAATCTCTATGTTAACCAAAGGGGCTTTCTAATGTCACATCAGTAGCGAAGAGGAACGGGGGAGGGGGGAAAGAGGTATTTATGACTGTCATAAACCTACCCCCAGGCCAATGTCATGACACTACTTTGAAGAATCTAAAATCTAAAATATATTTTGATTTGTTCAACACTTTTCTGGTTACTACATGATTCCATATGCGTTATTTCATATTTTTCAATGTAGAAAATAGTAAAAATTAAGAAAAACCCTTGAATGAGTAGGTGTGTCCAAACTTTTGACTGGTACTGTATATTTTAACAGTTACATTTACTTTTTATACTTAAGTATATTTTAAACCAAATACTTTTAGACAAGTAGTATTTTACTGGATGACTGTTACTTTTAAGTTTCTATTAAGGTAACTTTACTTTTACTCAAGTGAGGATGATGTAGTATTTACAGCCACATCCATACATGTATGTGATTTGGTTTACTTCCAACCTTAATAAATGTCAATTGACAAATTTATGATGCAAAAACATAGACATGTACCGAGTTCAGCAGTTCTCAAACTGTATATGTAAACTAGGCACTATTTCAGTAGTTATCCGTTTAGAGAAGTTTGATAAAGTGATGGTTAAAAGGATTGTTGACAAATGTGTCCCATAGCTTCATTATAGAGTCTTTTACTCTTGGTTTTGTACACCAGGTCAAACAGCTGAAAATACAATATTTTTGGTTATGAAAAATATATTTCACAACGGTTTAGATGGTACAATGATTCTCTACCAGTGGAGACTCCTCAGAAGAGGAAGGGGAGGATCATCCTCCTCAGTGAATAAAACATTAAAAAAGTTATACTTTTTTGTTAAACTATACTACATGTATTCAAGTCACCAACTCATTTATTAAAACACACTTTTTTGCCATGAAGATCTACAGTAGTCTCAACAGCACTCTGTAGGGTAGCATCGTTGTGTAGCCGGAGGACAGCTAGCTACCATCCTCCTCTGGGTACATTGACTTCAATAGAAAAACCTAGGAGGCTCATGGTTCTCACCCCCTTTCCATAGACTTACACAGTAATTATGACAACTTCCTCCAACCTATCAAAGCTCTTGTAACATGAACTGACATGTTGTCCACCCAATCAAAGGATCAGAGAATGAATCTGAAAGCATAATCTACAGCTAGCTAGCACTGCAGTGCATACAATGTGGTGAGTAGTTGACTCAAAGAGAAAGACAATAGCTGAATAGTTTTGAACAAATTAATTTCTTAAAAAATGAAGGAAAAGCAAGAGAGAGATTTCAGTTTCACTTACTTAGCTAGCAAATGCAGCTACCCAGTTTAGCCTACTCAGACAACCTGCTCAAACAGAGGGATGCTATGTTAGCTAGGCGGCTTTGAATATCCAACACAACACTGGAACTCTTCCAAGTCAAGGTAAGCTTTTGGTTTTACAAATTCATTACCACCGGAGGCTGCCGGTGTAAGTGCTAAATTGCTTACTGACTGTACACTGTAACGTTGCTGCCTGAGCACAGCCGAGAGCTGCCCAGTGGCACGAGCCTACCAGACGAGCTAAACTACTTCTATGCTCACTTCGAGGCAAATAACACTGAAACATGCATGAGAGCACCAGCTGTTCCAGACGACTGTGTGATCACGCTCTCCGCATCCATGTGAGTAAGACCTTTAAACAGGTCAACATTCACAAGGCCACAGGGCCAGACAGATTACCAGGACGTGTACCTCGAGCATGCGCTGACCAACTGGCAAGTGTCTTCACTGACATTTTTTACCTCTTCCTGTCCGAGTCTGTAATACCAACATGTTTTAAGCAGACCACCATAGTGCCTGTGCCCAAGAACACTAACGTAACCTGCCTAAATGACTGCCGACCTGTAGCACTCACGTCTGTAGCCATGAAGTGCTTTGAAAGTCTGGTCATGGCTCACATCAACACCATCATCCCAGAAACCCTAGACCCACTCCAATTTGCATACCGCCCCAACAGATCCACAGATGATGCAATCTCTATTGCACTCCACACTGCCCTTTCCCACCTGGACAAAAGGAACACTTATGTGAGAATGCTATTCATTGACTACAGCTCAGCATTCAACACCATAGTGCCCTCAAAGCTCATAAGTAAGCTAAGGACCCTGGGACTAAACACCTCCCTCTGCAACTGGATCCTGGGCTTCCTGGCGGGCTGCCCCCAGGTGGTAATGGTAGGTAACAACACATCCGCCACGCTGATCCTCAACACAGGGCCCCTCAGTTGTGCATGCTCAGTCCCCTCCTGTACTCCCTGTTCAATCATGACTGCACAGCCAGGCACGACTCCAACACCATCATAAAATTTGCCGATGACCCAACAGTCGCCGACAACGACGAGACAGCCTATAGGGAGAGGTCAGAGACCTGGCCGTGTGGTGTCAGGACAACAACCTCTCCCTCAACATGATGAAGACAAAGTAGATGATTGTGGACTACAGGAAAAAAAGAACCGAGCACACCCCCATTCTCATCGACGGGGCTGTAGTGGAGCAGGTTGAGAGCTTCAAGTTCCTTGGTGTCCACATCACCAACAAACTAGAATGGTCCAAGCACACCAAGACAGTTGTGAAGAGGGCACGACAAAACCTATTCCCCCTCAGGAGACTGAAAAGATTTGGCATGGGTCCTGAGATCCTAAAAAGGTTTTACAGCTGCACCATCAAGAGAATCCTTGGGACGGCAAGTAGCCTAGTGGTTAGAGCATTGGGCCAGTAACCGAAAGGTTGTTATATCGAATCCCCGAGCTGACAAGGTAAAAATCAGTTGTTCTGCTCCTGAACAAGGCAGTTAACCCACTGTTCCTAGGCCATCATTGTAAAGAAGAATTTGTTCTTAACTGACTTGCCTAGTTAAATAAATATAAAAATACGACAACTGCTCGGCCTCTGACCACAAGACACTACAGAAGGTAGTGCGAACGACCCACTACATCACTGGGGCCAAACTTCCTGCCATCTAGGACCTCTATACCAGGCGGTGTCAGAGGAAGGCCCTAAAAATTAAGACCCCAGCCACCCTAGTCATAGACTGTTCTCTCTACTACCGCATGGCAAGCGGTACCGGAGCACCAAGTCTAGGTCCAAGAGGCTTCTAAACAGCTTCTACCCCCAAGCCATAAGACTCCTGAACATCTAGTCAAATGGCTACCCAGACTATTTGCATTGCCCCCCTCCCCCTCTTTACACCACTGCTACTCTCTGTTGTCATCTATGTATAGTCACTTTAATAACTCTACCTACATGTACATACTACCTCAATGTGCGGGGGCACCGGTTAGTTGACTCTGTATCGGTACCCCCCTGTATATAGTCTCGGCTATTGTTATTTTACTGCTGCTCTTTAGTTACTTGTTACTTTTATGTCCTTATTCTTATCCATTACTTTTTGAAACTGCATTGTTGGTTAGGAGCTTGTAAGTAAGCATTTCACTGTAAGGTCTACACCTGTTGTATTCGGCGCATGTGACTATTACAATTTGATTTGATTGTAGCAGGTTTACTAACGCATTAGTTAGAACGTTTAGCTATGCTGACTATGACATTACTTTAGCTAATATGGTGACAACGATGTAGGCTGTGTGTAGCGGTTTTGATATGGTTTGGCTTGGAAAGGTTTTTTTGCCTGGTCACATACAGCTGATGAGTTGTGCATTGAAGTCCACAATCAAAGGAAAAAGGTAATAGGAGGAGAGCGCATAGATGTGAGAAGGAATACAATATGGCTGTTATGAAAGTGAACTGCGTTTATGGGTGATCAGGGGTGTATTCATTCGGCCAATTCTGTTGAAACTTTTCATAAACGGAAGCAAACGGAACGAAACGGGGATAAACATACCTGAATCTGTCCAATGGAAAGTCTTGTTTGCAACTGTTGGACTAATGATTACACCATAGATCAGCTGGATGCAGGCAAGACAGTATATTGAATGTGTCAATGTCTTTCCGTGTGTCATTGTCTGTCGCCTAAATGTATATCGACCTGTGTGCACCTACGTTGTACAACCTCATGATGGATATGGAGAAAATAGTAGTATCATGTAGCCTTAACCTATCGCTGTTACATTGAACTGGGTGAATGGAATATGAATGACAGTCATCCAAATTGCCGTAATTGAAATAAGACCATGCTCATTAAAAAAAATCTTTATTAGGCAAACTATTCGAATTTTAGCAACCAGGAAATGGCGGAAAGTACATGCATAGTGCATCTTTAAACTTGTTAAGGGGGACAACCTGCAAATAATGGAAATCACCCCTGAAAATAAATACACTACCGTTCAAAAGTTTGGGGTCACTTAGAAATGTCCTTGTTTTTGAAAGAAAAGCACATTGTTTGTCCATTAAAATAACATCAAATTGATCAGAATGTCACGACTTCCGCCGAAGCCGGTCCCTCTCCTTGTTCGGGCGGTGTTCGGCGATCGACGTCACCGACCTTCTAGCCATCACTGATCCATTTTTCATTTTCCATTGGTTTTGTCTTGTCTTCCTTCACACCTGGTTCCAATCCCATCAATTAGATGTTGTGTATTTAACCCTCTGTTTCCCCTCATGTCCTTGTCGGAGATTGTTTTATTGTATGTTATGTGCAAGTCGTGTCGGTGTGCGACGGGTTTTGTACCCAATTATATCATTTTTTTGTATATTTTGGTTTTTGGGGTTTTATGAGCACTTATTAAACGACTCCGTTTACACCAAGTTCGTTTTCATGCGCCTGACTTCCCTGCCACCGACACGCACCCTTTACACAGAAATACAGTGTAGACATTTTTCATGTTGTAAATGACTATTGTAGCTGGAAAAGGCAGATTTCTTATGGAATATCTACATCGGTGTACAGAGGCCCATTATCAGCAACCATCACTCCTGTGTTCCAATGGCACTTTGTGTTAGCTAATCCAAGTTTATCATTTTAAAAGGCCAATTGATCATTAGAAAACCCTTTTGCAATTATGTTAGCACAGCTGAAAACTGTTGTTCTGATTTAAAGAAGCAATAAAACTGGTCACCTTTAGACTAGTAGAGTATCTGGAGCATCAGCATTTGTGGGTTCGATTACAGGCTCAAAATGGCCAGAAACAACTTTCTTCTGAAACTCATCAGTCTATTTTTGTTCTGAGAAATTAAGGCTATTCTATGTGAGAAATTTCCAAGAAACTGAAGATCTCGTATAACGCTGTGTACTACTCCCTTCACAGAACAGCGCAAACTGTCTCTAACCAGAATAGAAAGAGGAGTGGGAGGCCCCGGTGCACAACTGAGCAAGAGGACAAGTACATTAGAGTGTCTAGTTTGAGAAACAGACTCCTCACAAGTCCTCAACTGGCAGCTTCATTAAATAGTACCCGTGAAACACCAGTTTCAACGTCAACAGTAAAGAGGCGACTCAGCGATTCTGGCCTTCTAGGAAAGAAGGCAAAATAAACTGTTTTCACTATTCAGTAGTAGAGAGGTAATCAAAGTCGAGGAGAGAGTTTCAGAAAATTAAAAAAAATATGTAACTGAATGAATAAATGAGTACGACTTTGTATGGAATAATTAAATAACCAGTGCTTGCCTTCCCCTCATTCTGTGTTTAAATGTCCACATATATATACAAACCCTGTTATAAGTAATAACCCATTATTACCAAAGAACATTTAAAGTAATGGAATGTTTAAGATCTGGAGTGTTGAAATATTGTGATAAGCTCTCACATTATGCAAAGACAGATCCTGTTGGACTGTTCACTCTCTCTCAATGAGCTTCATGTAGATGAGCCTCTGGCATCAACTGTCTCGGAGATTGAGAGATGGTACAAATAAAGGCCTTTAATTTGACTGTTTTTTAAAGAGCAAACAAGACAGAACATGTAACAACTATCTATAGATAGGAGTTCCCTTTCACGTACAGTCTATACATCAAAAACATTCTGTCGCTCACAAAAGGGCAGGTTGCCAGAAATAAATTGTGTTCATGTAAGCTCACTGACAAACAAACAGTGGTCTTCCTCAGTGATCAATACATTCTTAGAAATTGTGATAAATAATAAATGAATGGGTTTGACTCTCATAGTGCCATGTTAAAACAGTCTGCCCAAGAGGATCAAAATGGTTGCCAATGGTTAAACTGATGATGACCTGAGGCCGAAACGTTTGTGTTTTGTTTTCACTTTCATTTATGCACTTTCTTGCACTCAGATTTTTTGGGCACCATGATATTTTAATAAACATTCAAGCCTCGGTTTTGGATGTTTAGTTTTTTTTCGACAGTGTGCGATCCTCCATCTCTTCCAGTATTCTTATTTTGACTCCTACACACCTGGAAAATATACTGCTCAGTAAGTAGTAAGTACCTTAAAAGAGCACAGATGGCCTCATCATTTTTGCCAATGGTTAGAGGAATGTCAACAAACATGTACGTCTACTTTCTTATTAGGCTATGTGAAGGGAAGTATAATATTTTTCCACTGGCTTCACCATAATGTCAGTTGCAGTGTGTGTCAGGGTGTGGGACCTGTCAGTGAGTAAGAAAGGACTTAACGACAGCACGCAGCCGCCGGTGACCCACTGCCAGCACGATGGGCGAAATGGCGATGAAGATGCTGTTGGCAAAGCGAGCTATTACCGGGAGAAACCTGTCTGAAGATCCTTTATTGTAGTTTAAGTAGTTGATAGAGATGATGCTAGTTCCCCAAGACACAATGAAGAGGATGGTGAGGGCTAGAATCACCTGGCGAGAGAGGGAAGGTAAGGAAAGAAAATACTGTGAAACTATTTACCTGTTTTCGTCCTCTCTTAGGCCGACGGTCATAAAAGATACACACACATTCTCTATAAAAACACTGTTTTTTGAAAACACCAGGATCATCATTCCTCATTTTTTATGACAATAACAATGTTACAGGTCCAAATCACATGTTGTACTTATTTCCGTCCACAATAACCAGGCGGCAGGCCACACACAACAAGCCATCATTCTGAATCCCCTCCAGTCTCTCTTACCTTGGCAGCCCGTCTCTCAGCCGGTATCCTCTTGATGATGGGCGCGTCCTGGGCCATGTGTGCTGGGTTGCGGGTCCTGCCGTGGGTATAGAGTGTGTAGAGTGAGCCCAGGTTGGTGATGGCCATCAGGATGATAGGCAGGATCTCGTGGATCACCATGGAGGTGGTGGTGTAGGCCAGGGTATCGTAGCTGGAGGGGAAGTTCCACACACAGCCCAGCAGGGGGCGTGTGGTGCTGCTGACCAACATCAGGGTCTGGAGGGGAAGAGGGTAGAGGAGACAGAGGACAGCAGAGAGGAGAGGAAATGAGGGGAGATGGGGATGGAGATAACTACCTGGCATGATGACTCCTTGCTGTCCCCAGTCCACCTGGCCGTGCTGCTGCTCCAGTTTCAACTGTTCTGCCTATGGAACCCTGACCTGTTCACCGGACGTGCTACCTGTCCCAGACCTGCTGTTTTCAACTCTCTAGAGACTGCAGGAGCGGTAGAGATACTCTTGATGATCGGCTATGAAAAGCCAACTGACATTTACTCCTGAGGTGCTGACTTGCTGCACCCTAGACAACTACTGTGATTATTATTATTTGACCATGCTGGTAATTTATGAACATTTGAACATCTTGGCCATGTTCTCTTATAATCTCCACCCGGCACAGCCAGAAGAAGACTGGCCACCCCTCATAGCCTGGTTCCTCTCTAGGTTTCTTCCTAGGTTTTGGCCTTTCTAGGGAGTTTTTCCTAGCCACCGTGCTTCTACACCTGCATTGCTTGCTGTTTGGGGTTTTAGGCTGAGTTTCTGTACAGCACTTTGAGATATCAGCTGATGTAAGAAGAGCTATATAAATACATTTGATGTGATTTGATTTGAGATAAGATGGAGAAGGTTTTTTAGATAGTTTCCCACAACTTAGAAAATACACATCACCTATTGTCTACCTCTGTGCTTCTATTATATCAGGGTCCTACCTCTGTGCTGTTCTTGTTCCCCTTGGTAGAGTAGATGTGTGCAGGTATAGCGTAGATCAGGTTGAGATACCAGATGAGGCCCAGGCTAATCAGAAGGTTCTTGGAGGGTCTGCGGGGCACGTGAACAGTCCGTGAGGGAGGGGCCACGCGCCTCAGTGTCTGGAAGTGGAAAGCACTGAGGAAGAGTGTTGACCACACGTTGACTGAGCGAAGCCACACCCACACCCCCATCAGGACGTGACACCCGTCTCTGGAAGAGTTCAGCTAGAGAGAGAGCTGAGTGTGAGGTTTTATGTGTGTGTACACTATAGTGCCGACCTGAACAATGCTCTTATTATAAGTATGGCATGGTATATTGTCTGATTGCTTTCTTTTCACATGGCATATCTCTAGTTACAGCCACACCACCCTCCATAACCCTTACATTTTAAACTACCATTCCTCAAAGACCAGCTCAAATCCCTCCAATATCTCAAATTCCAAATTACAACCCTGTTACTTTGAGCCCAAACCACACACTTTCCATACTTGCCTCCCCATTGTCTCAAGCACCCACATACAGCCCTCATTCTTCATGGCACCCCCTACCACAGTGCCCGACTCCTGTCACATTCCCATCCAGCTCCTTACCTCCAGCCCCAGGTCAGAGATGACCAGCAGGATGTTCCTCAGCAGAGAAAGGAGAAGGTTGGAGAGGGCCATGTTTATCAGGATGATGTCTGAGTTACGTCCTCCACTGGGGTCTCTGAATACGCTCTCACTAATTACGCCAACCACCGTGGCGTTACCCACAATACCCAGCAGGACCAAGATTATGTAGAGGGCGTTCTGGAAGGGATACCCGTTGACACCGAGACCCATCCCCACTGGCTCCTCATCTCTCAACTCCGGCATTGGGGTCTCCATCTCAGCTACTGAATTAGAGTTAGAGTTCTGGGTAGAATACTCTTCAGTTTCTTTGCATCCTAATCCAGGGCCCAGTTTTCCCAGTTTCTTCTAAGAGTAGTTATATTTCAGTAAATGTCTGCAGCCTCTAATCCACTGCTAGATGTTTTATTCCAAATATGAACAACTCTTGTTCATAGATACAAATGCACAGCAAAATAGATATTGATTGCTGCCCATCTATTATAGGTACACTTTCATAAACACTCACTCTTTCTGTAGCATTGAACACAAGCCCAACCTCCCACAGAACTACCAATGTAAAATCACCATGGACACCAGACAAATACAAAGTAGTTCCTACCATACCCATCCACCTAAAATCACAGCAAAGGGCATTTCCCTAGTTACCCAACCAATCAATGCTAGACCAGGGGTACACTACACCCATGGGAATGTGGGTGTTTCAGAGTTTAGCTACCAGGAGCTGAGAGTGCATATACACGGAACAGGAGAGATTAATCAGCTAGTCTAATTGAAACATGCCACCTTAGCAGCTAGGTTAATTAGGATGCCACACTAGCTTCCCCAGGGAGGAGGGGGGAGTTGTGTTTGGTTGTGGTGCTGAATAGGAAGTAATCACTTGATGCCATTCATAAAACAAGGCAAGGTCATCCAAAATTATTTTATTTCAAAAATATTGTTCAGACAATGATCTTAGAGCATAGTTTCCCAAATTATAATGTAATACAAGCAATGTACAAAATTGAAAACATTGGAAAGTAAGAATCTGGCTTGTATTTGGTTCATGATGTGCTGTTTTATAGGCCATTTACAGTAACTCTCATAGCTCTTCCTTGACAACAGCTATATTCAATGTGAGTATTCATCTCTCCTTCCTCTTACCCGCTCGTTCTCCCTCTCAAGTTCACTCCGACGCTCCCTCTCTTTTCCCCTTTCTTTCTCTCCCTCTATCCCTGCAACTTATTTTCTGGTGGTGGGCGAGAGAGATGGAGTATGAAGGAGAAGAGACACTGCGACTTCGTCTGCAACCAAGAGAGAAGTTAGTCTCAGAGCTGAGACTCAAAAATGTAGCCCGTATGGAACAGAGTACGACAGTGCTTCTTCCCTATCTTCTTCTGTCAGGAGAAATGGACTGAGTCACTCTCCTCATCACTACGACTCCCTCTTTTCTTCCTGAAAGAGGAAAAAAAGAGCAAAGGAAAAGAGTATATGTCATGAGGGAAAGCAGCTCCATACAATCAACAAACACACTCAGTACAGATATACCCATACTCCAGTAGAGGAAGAATCTCCATTAGTTTCCGGCAAACATTTTTTAGGGCGACTTGATTCAGGGGAGACTCCCTGTTGGGCTGTGGTACAGCAGGCGACGCTAGGACAAAGAGAGATGAGCACAAGACACTTTGTTGGAGGAAATGGTTCCAAAGTCAGAGGACGCTAAAGAAAATGATGAGCACATGAGAAACATAATTTGAGAAGACAGAACAATAGAAAACAAATGAGATGCCAGGATGCAAAAATAAAGGACAGAAATAAAAAAAAGCATGGGATAAGAGATTAGAATATCACATTACAGGGTTTCCCTATGGATGAGTGGTCCCGCTTTAAATGAAGTGCAGCTTATAAAGGCTTCATAAGCACTAAATAAATGTGTCACAAATCACCTATGTATGTCATGCTCTATAAAGGGTTCATAAATGTGGCATAAGGAAGGTAGCCTAGTGTTTAGAGCGTTGGACTAGTAACCGAAAGGTTGCAAGATTCGAATCCCCAAGCTGACAAGGTAAAAATCTGTCGTTCTGCCCCTGAACAAGGCAGTTAACCCAGTGTTCCTAGGCCGTCATTGAAAATAAGAATTTGTTCTTAACCTCTTGACGCTAGGGGCTTTAAATTTTTTTAAATAACGTTCCCAAGGTAAACAGACTATTTCACAGGTCCAGATCGTAGAATATGCATATAATTTACAGATTAGGATAGAAAACACTCCAAAGTTTCCAAAACTGTCAAAATATTGTCTGTGAGTATAACAAAACTGATTCTGCAGGCGAAAACCTGAGAAAATCTAACCCGGAAGTGATTTATTTTTTTATCTGTATTTCCTGGCCCGTCTTTCTTCCATTTAAAGGGGTATCAACCAGATTCCTTTCCCAATGGCTTCCTCAGGCTGTGACCAGGCTTTAGACATAGTTTCAGGCTTTTATTTTGAAAAATTAGCGAGATTTTTCAAAAGTAGTCAGGTGTCCTCTGATTAGTTCCTGCGTGCGAGAGGGTAGCTCTCCATTTTCTTTTTCTCTCTTATTGAATAGGTTACGGTCCGGTTGAAATATTATCGATTATGTTTGTTAAAAACAACCTGAGGATTGATTATAAAAAACATTTGACATGTTTCTACGACCATTACGGATACTTTTTGGAATTTTCGTCGAACGGAACGAGGCTTTGGTTTTCTGAACATAACGCGCAACCCAAATGGCGTTTCTTTGTTATAAAAGTCATATTTATCGAACAAAAATAACATTTGTTGTGTAACTGGGAGTCTCGTGAGTGTAAACATCCGAAGATTATCAAAGGTAAGCGATTCATTTTATTGCTTTTCTGACTTTCGTGACCAAGCTAACCAAGCTAATATAAGGTTAACTGTTCTAGCATTGATTGATACACTCACAAAAGCTTAGATTGCTTTCGTTGCAAAGCATATTTTCAAAATCTGACACGATAGGTGGATTAACAACAAGCTAAGCTGTGTTTTGGTATATTTCACTTGTGATTGCATGATTATAAATATTTTTAGTAATATTTTTGAATCTGATACGTTTGGGAATTTTCTTCTGCCTTTCAGGACCGGAACGAGACTATAGTTTTCTGAACATAACGCGCAACCCAAATGGCGTTTTTTTGTTATAAAAGTAATATTTATCGAACAAAAATAACATTTATTGTGTAACTGGGAGACTCGTGAGTGCAAACATCCGAAGATTATCAAAGGTAAGCAATTAATTTGATTGCTTTTCTGAATTTCGTGACCATGCTAATTTGGGGCTAGCTGTTCTAGCATTGATTGATACACTCACAAAAGCTTGGATTTCTTTCTCTGTAAAGCATATTTTAAAAATCGGACACGATAGGTGGATTAACCTGTCTAGGATGAGAGTGGCGCTAGCGGCACTCCCCCCCCACCCCCACTGAAAAACCAGTGCCGCGAAATTCAAAAAAAATATTTTTTTTAAATATTTAACTTTCACACATTAAAGTCCAATACAGCTAATGAAAGACACAGATCTTGTGAATCCAGTCAACATGTCCGATTTTTAAAATGTTTTACAGGGAAGACACAATATGTAAAGATGTACATCTATTACCTAAAAACACATTAGCATAATCCACCATCTTTTATTTGTCCACCAACACCAGTAGCTATCACCAATTCGGCTAAACTAAGATATTTATAGCCCCTAACCAAGAAAAAAACTCATCAGATGACAGTCTGATAACATATTTATGGTATGGGATAGGTTTTGTTAGAAAAAAGTGCATATTTCAGGTAGATGGCATAGGTTACAATTGCACCCACCGTCACAAATGGAATAGAAAAACTACTTAGAGCAACGTGTTTACCTACTTACTAATCATCAAACATTTCGTAAAAATACACAGCATACACGAATCGAAAGACACAGATCCTGTGAATACAGACAATATTTCAGATTTTCTAAGTGTCTTACAGCGAAAACACAATAAATCGTTATATTAGCATAGCACATAGCACATAGCAGCCCAGCATTGATTCTAGCCAAAGTGAGCGATAAAAGTAAACATCGCCAAAATATATAAATTTTTTCACTAACCTTCTCAGAATTCTTCAGATGACACTCCTGTAACATCATATTACACAATCCATATAGAGTTTGATCGAAAATGTTTATATTTAGCCACCAAAATCATGGTTAGACAATGTGAAATGTAGCTCAGCTGGTCAGAAAAAGTCTGTGCGCCACTTAGACAGTGATCTACTCTTATACATAAATACTCATAAACGTGACTAAAAAATATAGGGTGGACAGGGATTGATAGACAATTTAATTCTTAATACAATCGCGGAATTACATTTTTTAAATTATCCTTACTTTTCAATACAGCTTGCGCCAAGCGAAGCTACGTCAAAAAACATGGCGTCCGAAGCCACTAACATTTTTCGACAGAAACACGATTTATCATAATAAAAATGTCCTACTTTGAGCTGTTCTTCCATCAGTATCTTGGGCAAAGGATCCTTTCTTGGGTCCAATCGTCTTTTGGTGGAAAGCTGTCCTCTTGCCATGTGGAAATGCCAACTGCGTTCGGGATGAACTGGAAGCGTGCCCAGCAATTCACAGCGTTTCAGAAATAAATGTCCCAAAATCGCACTAAACGGATATAAATTGCTATAAAACGCTTTAAATTAACTACCTTATGATGTTTTTAACTCCCATAACGAGTAGAAACATGACCAGAGTAATATTACTCCCTCCACTAATGCTTGGAACAGGTGCGGGTCGGTGTCCTCTAGGCGCATGACGCAGCTCCAAAAGAGTGACTAGCCTCAGGGTCTTTTAATTTATAGTGCCTGTGAACGCGCAATCGACCCCATTCAAATCGTCATCACGTAAAGACATCCAGGGGAAGACGTAAGCAGTGTCCGTATAGTCATAGCAATAACAGTGCCCTTTTAACTGACTCCAGAACAGTGGCCAAAATTTCTGAAATCTGACTCCATGTCAGGGAAATTGCTGTAGAATGGGCTCTGTTCCACTTAGAGACAAAATTTCAACTCCTATAGAAACTATAGACTGTTTTCTATCCAATAATAATAATAATATGCATATTGTACGATCAAGAACTTTGTGGGAAGCCGTTTCAAAAAATTACACGATTAGCATAAATAGCCACAACAGCGCCCCCATCCTCAACAGGTTAACAACAAGCTAACTTCTACTTAGTACTCATCCCGGATCCGGGAGCACCCCCATCAGTAAAAAAAGCTGACTAGCATAGCCTAGCATAGCGCCACAAGTAAATACTAGCATCTAAATATCATTAAATCACAAGTCCAAGACACCAGATGAAAGATACAGATCTTGTGAATCCAGCCATCATTTCTGATTTTTAAAATGTTTTACAGGGAAGACACAATATGTAAATCTATTAGCTAACCACGATAGCAAAAGACACAACATTTTTTTCTCCACCATTTTTTTCCTGCATAGGTAGCTATCACAATTTCGACCAAATAAAGATATAAATAGCCACTAACCAAGAAACAACTTCATCAAATGACAGTCTGATAACATATTTATTGTATAGCATATGTTTTGTTAGAAAAATGTGCATATTTCAGGTATAAATCACAGTTCTACATTGCAGCTGCAATCTGAAATAGCGTCGATGCAGGCAGAATAATTACAGAGACCAACGTCAAATACCTAATTACTCATCATAAAACATTTCTGAAAAATACACAGCGTACAGCAAATGAAAGCCCAACATCTTGTGAATCCAGCCAATATGTCAGATTTTTTAAGTGTTTTACAGCGAAAACACAATATAGCATTATATTAGCGTACCACAATAGCCAGAAACACAACCGCATTTACCAGCAGCAAAGGTTAGCGATCGTAACAATCCAGCAAAAGATATATAATTGGACTAACCTTGATATACTTCATCAGATGACAGTCCTGTAACATCATATTACACAATGCATATAGGTTTTGTTTGGAAATGTGCATATTTAGCAGCACAAATCGTGGTTATACAATGTGATCAGTAGCAACAGTTCATGCATTCTGGCCGGCGCCATCTTGGAGAGGCACCTAATCTAATCAATAAATAATCGTAAACTTGACAAAAAAATACAGGTTGGACAGCAAATGAAAGATGCATTAGTTATTAATGCAACCGCTGAGTTAGATTTTTAAAATTAACGTTACTAGACATACAGTGTGCGTTACAGCCAGACTAGTGCCGCAATTAATGGCGGACAAATCCATTTACATTTTTCCACATAAATACGGAATAACATCATAAATAGCTCTTACTTTTGGACGAGCTTCCATCAGAATCTTGGGCAAGTTGTCCTTTGTCCAAAAGAATCGTTGCTCGGTTGTAAAACGTCGTCTTCAACTTTGGAACTAGCAGCTAACAATAGCTATGTGGCGCAGACATGCCCAAATCCTCAAAACGCAATACTAAGGAAATTCCGAAAATAGCAATATACTCGCATAAACTGATATAACTCGGTTTAAAATAACTTCGTTATGATGTTTCTAACACCTATATCGAATTAAATCACAGACGGATATAACTTAGGCCTATAACGAGAGCTTTTGAGCATGCCATCCTGAGGTCCTCCATTGCGTCTTGACGAACGTCGAAAGGAGCGCACCCCCCATGCCATGTCCTTTTATAAGGTCTGAGATCTACGTAGAAACTCCATTCCAATTCTCATTGGTTACTGACATCCAGGGGAAGGCGGGTGCAGTTCATGTCGACCCATAGGATACATACAGAGCTTTAAACTGATCTGAGAACAGAGCCTCGTTTTCAGACCTTCGCAGTTCCTGTCATGAATTTCGCTGCAGAAAGAGTTCTGTTTCACCCACAGACATAATTCAAACGGTTTTAGAAACTAGAGATTGTTTTCTATCCAATAGTAATAATAATATGCATATTGTACGAGCAAGAATTGAGTACGAGGCAGTTTAATTTGGGAACGATAAATGGTAACGTTGAAACAGCACCCCCTATATTGAGAAAAGGCTAAGCTGTGTTTTGGTATATTTCACTTGTGATTGCATGATTATAAATATTTTTTGTAATATTTTGCGCCCTGCAATTCAGCGGTTGTTTAGGAAAATTATCCCGTAAAAGGGATCCGTAGCGTAGAGAAGTTAACTGACTTGCCTAGTTAAATAAAGGTAAAATAAATAAAACATTTAAAAAAATAACTGACAAAACCACCAATGTCAAATGTGACATAACCCACTGTGTAAAATATGACACTTATACTTTATAAAGGGTGACATAAACACCACTTAATTAAGGCTTTATGAATCATATTGAATTGAGACTTCACAAAGCATCTATAACCTTGTGGATAGTGGGTTCAATTCCTAGGACCACCCATACGTAAACATGCATGTGTAAACGTATTGCTCCTTCTCCTTGCTCGAACCTGGGCTCGAACCATGGAACCTCTGAACACAGTCACCCATGTAGCATCGTTACCTCTCTTTCCAGAAAAGCCACAGCCCTTACAACACAAGGGGAACCACTACTTCTGTCTCAGAGCAAGTGACGTCGCCGGTTGATGGCCAACCTCTTTGCCTCGTGTACATAGCCAATACGGAACCTGATGTCACGCCCTGACCATAGAGAGCCCTTGGTTCTCTATGGTGTAGTAGGTCAGGGCGTGACTAGGGGGTGATCTAGTATATCTATTTCTATGTTGGTGCTAATATGGTTCCCAATTAGAGGCAGCTGTTTATCGTTGTCTCTGATTGGGGATCATATTTAGGTAGCTATTTCCCCACCTGTGTTTTGTGGGATATTGATTGTTAGTGTATTTGGGCACTACGTCCTCACGGTCTTTGTAAGTTTTGTTATTTTGTTTTGTTAGTTTCACTTAAATAAATATGTGGAACTATACTCACGCTGCGCCTTGGTCCGCTCATTTCCAAGATCGTGACAGAATATCCCACCAAACAAGGACCAAGCAGCGTGCAACGATGGGAAAAATAAGTTGGACCTGGGAAGAAATCATGGAAGGACAGGAGACCCTTCCTTGGCAGGAGTCGCAGAGGACGCAAGAAGGACGGCGACGACGCCGGGGACCGCGGCCACAGAAACCGCAAGATTTTTTTTTGGGGGGGGGGTACCAGAGCCCGCCTGGGAGTCGATGGAACAGTGTGAGGAGGGATACCGGAGAATGGAGTTGGCTAGGACTATGCGGCAACGCAGGCATTTGGAGGAGCGTGTCATCGGTCTGGTGAAACCTGGGCCGGCTCCACGCATCTGGACTCCAGTGCGCCTCCCCAGTCCGGTACGTCCAGTGTCTCCTCCTTGCACTCTCCTTGAGGTGCATGTCCCCAGCCCGGTACGTCCTGTGCCTGCTTCCTGCACTCGCTTTGAAGTGCCAGAGACTGTCAGGGAGGCATTGGAGAAGTTAGGAGAGAGAGAGATGAGAGAGATATTGTGCAAGTGTGTTCTGCTCAACATCCGACCAGAGGATCCGGTTAGCAGTCTGGTGCAACCTGGGCTGGCTCCACGCTTCTGGCCTCCAGTGCGCCTCCCCAGTCTGGTATGTCCTGTGTCTCCTCCTCGCACTCTCCCTGAAGTGCGCCTCCACAGTCCAGTACGTCCTGTGCCTCCTCTCCGCACTCGCCCTGAGGTGCGTGTCATCAGCCCGGTGCCACCTGTACCGGTCCCACGCATCAGGCCTCCAGTGCGCCTCCACAGTCCAGTACGTCCTGTGCCTCCTCCCCACACTCGCCCTGAGGTCCATGTCATCAGCCCGGTGCCACCTGTACCGGTCCCACGCATCAGGCCTCCAGTGCGCCTCCCCAGTCCAGAGCTTCCGGCGACAGTTCCCAGTCCAGAGCTTCCGGCGACAGTTCCTGGCCAGAGCTTCCGGCGACAGTTCCCAGTCCAGAGCTTCTGGTAACAGTTCCCAGTCCAGAGCGGTCCGGAACCTCCAGCGACGGTCTGCGGTCCAGAGCATCCTGCGACGGTCTGCGGTCCGGAGCCTCCTGCGACGGTCTGCGGTCCGGAGCCTCCTAGGACGGTCTGCGGTCCGGAGCCTCCAGCGACGGTCTGCGGTCCGGAGCCTCCAGGGACGGTCTGCGGTCCGGAGCCTCCAGCGACGGTCTGCGGTCCGGAGCCTCCAGCGACAGTCTGCGGTCCGGAGCCTCCAGCGACAGTCTGTGGTCCAGAGCCTCCAGCGGGGGTTCCCAGTCCGGAGCCTCCTGCGAGGGTTCCCAGTCCGGAGCCTCCGGCGACAATCTACAGTCCGGAGTCCCCGGCAACGATCTACGGTCCGGTTCCTCCGGCGACGATCCACGGTCCGGAGCATCCGGCGATGATTCACGGTCCGGTTCCTCTGGCGACGACCCACGGTCCGGTTCTTCCGGCGATGAGCCACGGTCCGATTCCTCCGATGACGTGTCCACAAGCGGAATGGGTACTTCGCACCGGAGCCGCCCCCGACGGTAGATCCCCACCCGGACCCTCCCCTATTGAGTAAGGTTTTGCGGTCGGAGTCCGCAAAAGTCTCTGTTGTGTGGCGCACATGAGGTGATGAAGTTACACTTGTATGCAATTCACTACTAAATGTTTGCCATCAGATATCTTATAATGGCCTTCTGCCAGAAGTCAAATAGCTCTGGATGAGTTATCTGTACAGTTGCCATTTTTTCCCTGTGCTTCCTACTAGCGTTTTTTTCTCCTCCGTTCTTCTCCCCTCTGCTCCATGTACACCATTGGAGGCTCCTCAGAGGGGGAAGGGGAGGATCATCCTCCTCAGTGAAAGTCCTCCTCAGTTATAATTTTTAGATAAAACTAGACAAAATATATTCAAGGAACAAATAATTGAATTAAACACTTTTTTGCAAGGAAGGTCTACAGTAGCCTCAACAGCACTCTGTAGGGTAGCACAGTGGTGTAGCCGGACGACAGCTAGCTTCCGTCCTCCTCTGGGTACATTGACTTCAATACCAAACCTAGGAGGCTTATGGTTCTCACCCCCTTCCTTCCATGGCTTAGAAAGTAATTATGACAACATCTGGAGGACGTCCTCCAACCTTGAAAGTTCCTTGCCCTGGGGCCTCCTCCTCCGATGTGCTTTGAAAGAGAGGCGAGGATTGGAGGAAACACGGACGAAGGAAGCAAGGATTTGACATCTAGTCGGTGGGTGATTATATATGCAATATAACCATAAAGAAAGCATAGTGATACTAAAGTATTCATTAAATGGGCCTTTTTCTATAATGATAACTCAATCAGGTGACCCCTCCTCAGTGCTGAACAGTGCTGAATTTGCTAATTACATAGACAAGGGGGACCTGATCAGTAATTCTAGATCAGCAATGCTACTATGATACAGGCCTAGATATGTCAAAAACAATTGGTGTGGGAGTGAGTACGTGGCAGGCAGGGGAAGGGGTTTTAAGGAGAGGAGTGTACTGTAGGTGTGTTTGTGTAATTACTTATTTGCATTTTACATAACAGAACCAAATATAATACCATAGGGACCTATAACGTTACTGTTATACCAAAACATCTCATTTCTAATGAGATTTTAGGATGGTTAGCTGAAGCTGAAGCTGAAAAAATTATCATGCTCCAAAACTCAACAGAGCGAGCCACTAAGCAGGATATATGCTTTGATTAAAACAAAATATAAGAAAGGCTAAATGTTTGTTAACACCATCTGCTGTAATTTGCACATGAAACAGTAAATCAAGAAGATGCATAAAATGCATATTCCCGTGAAACTGATTGAGATCAATCAATGACTTGCAGTTTGGGGTTTCACAGGTAAAATGTGAAGAATTATCATGGCCTATTTGGGCCTATTTTGATGGCCTATTTTGATGGCCTATTTTGAAATTAGGTAGCTTATGCCTAACTTGGTGTTTGAGGGTATTAAAAATAGAACATTTTCTAGAAACATAATGGCTGCATTTACACAAGAAGCCAAATTCTGATATATTTTCCACTAATTGGTCTTTTGACCAATCACATCAGATATTTTTCAAAGCTGATCTGATTGGTCAAAAGACCAATTACTGAAAAAACAGATCAGAGTTGGGCTGCCTGTGTAAACGCATGTGTGGGCATAGGCAGACGTTGCAATTGGAGGATGCATGATATGCATATTCTATAATGATATGCTATTTAATTGGGTGCATCTGTCAGTAAAAACTTTGATTGAGGAAATTATGACGTCATTTAAAAAAAAAAGCTTTCCCTGCATTTTTTGCATTATATTCACACTTAGGGGTGTACTGTGCATACAGTGCAGCAGAGAAAAAATTCTAAAAAGTTTAACATAGGCCTGATTGTCACAACCTGTGGTAAAATATGTGTCCCACTAGATGGTGCTCTTCAGAAGCAAGTTCACAAGAGCTAGGCTCACATGTTGATTGCATTATGGGAGAAATCTAAAACTGAAAAATGTGTGAGAAAGTACATTTTCACCTTTTATTCATGAAGTGTATATGCTGTATCTTTTTTCTTCTTCCAGAAATGCCTATGTGACATGGATGATGGGAGATAAAGAATATGCTGTTGTCTTCTTTTTCCCCTCCATCCACCCCTCCTCCTTTTCACCCTTATTCATCTCTCCCTGTCAGTGGCTATCCTTCTAATTGGAATCAGAGAAATGGAATCCATCCATTTGGATCACATCACCTATATGGTGAAGCTACAACTTTATCTTGACCCAGCTGACCCAGAACGTGTCTTCCTTATGACATGACGGCATAATCTTCTGTTGTGGTAATTCTTACACAGAGACACTCAAAGTCAATCTTAAATGAATCATTGTTTATTATCAGTGAGCTGGAGATGTTCCAACAAACGTAATGCACCATAGTGAACATCGGTCAGGAGCTCTGCCGGGGCAGTCCCAACAGTTGTCTTATATACGGCAATACACAGACAAGTTATATTTGCCTCATTTAGCATAATTCATTACAGTACATTCTGAAATTATTCAGACCCCTTGACTTTTTCCACATTTTGTTACATTACAACCTTATTTTAAAATGTATTAAATAATTTTTCCACCTCATCAATCTACACACAATATCCATAATGACAAAGCAAAACAGGGTTTTAGAAATGTTTGCTAATCCATAAAAAAAGTGAAATATCAAATTAAACTTTATTTGTCACATGCGCCGAATACAACAAGTGTAGACCTTACCGTGAAATGCTTATTTACAAGCCCTTAACCAACAGTGCAGTTCAAGAAGAGTTAAGAAAATATTTACCAAATAAACTAAAGTTTAAAAAAAAACTCAATAAAATAACAATAACGAGGCTGTATACAGGGGTTACCGGTACCGAGTATAGGCCTGATTGGTGGAGTGCTGCAGAGATGGTTGTCCTTCTGGAGCTATGTCAGAGTGACCATCGGGTTCTTGGTCACCCTGACCAAGGCCCTTCTCCCCTGATTGCTCAGTTTGGCCAAGCGGCCAGCTCTAGGAAGAGTCTTGGTGGTTCCAAACTTCTTCCATTTAAGAATAATGGAGGGCACTGTGTTCTTTGGGACCTTCAATGCTGCAGAAATGTTTTAGTGCCCTTCCCAGATCTGTGCCTCGACACAATCCTGTCTTGGAGCTCTACGGACAATTCCTTAGACCTCATGGCTTGGATATTGCTTTGACAAGCACTGTCAACTGTGGGACCTTATATAGACAGGTGTGTGTCTTTCCAAATCATGTCCAATCCATGGAATTTACCACAGGTGGACTCCAATCAAGTTGTAGAAACATCTCAAGGATGATCAATGGAAACAGGACACACCTGTGCTCAATTTTGAGTCTCATAGCAAAGGGTCTGAATACTTACAGTACCAGTCAAAAGTTTGGACACATCTACTCATTCCAGGGTTTTTCTTTGTTTTTTACTATTTTCTACATTGTAAAATGGTAGTGAAGACATCAAAACTGCGAAATAACACATATTGAATCATGTAGTAACCAGAAAAGTGTTAAAGAAATCAAAATGTTACATTTGAGATTCTTCAAAGTAGCCACCCTTTGCCTTTATGACAGCTTTGCACACTCTTTAGATTTAATGACACTCTCATGTTCTATGACAGTGGAATGTCTTTGAATAGCACTGAGTTAAATTCTACTTCCTGTCACTCAAATTGAATTGAGCCCAACCCTGGTATGTGTGTGCGCAGTATCAGACCTGTTTGTGTGCGTGCGGTGCAGCAGAGCCCCTCTCCCCGGGCCATGCGGTAGACAGGGGACACACACACTCGGCTGCTGGGGGCCAGTTGTGTGAGCAGCGTGGACAGGGAGCCAGGGGGCAGGTATAGGCAGGAGAATGCAGGGCGGGAGGGGCTCTGGGTCTCACCCCTCTCCCAGTTGAGCCAGTACCCCCTCAGCCCCTCATCGTGGCCCCACCACCGGACCTGCACCGCATCACGCCCCACTGGGGTCAGCTGGAGGTCAGCCAGGGCAGGCAGCACTGAGACACACAGATAGAGGACAGGCTAGTGTGTGTGTTCTGTTCTAAAAGCCATAAATCACAGAATGAAAAACGAGAGGGGCAAAGCCTAAGGGTAAACTTGGGAGGCATGGACTCCTTATATATGACTGTAGGATAAATGTACAGTATGTCAGGATAAGTAAAGGGTTTCATGACATTTAAATGTCAATACCATTTAACAAGCATTCATTAACACAGTGTTTCCCAACCAGGGGTACTGGGACCCCTGGGGGTACTTGGCCTATCAAAAGGGGATACTTGAGAAGACTCATGAGACCATAGACTTACTGGTAAAATGCACATGAGGGGGGTACTTATGGGGAAATCCGGGCAGAGCAAAATGTACTTGGTGGTACAGTTACCGAAAAAGGTTGGGAACCATTGAATTAACAGCACAAATACAATATTGTTGCTGAGAGGGAAAAATGTTATATTAAGGAAAGACAGCAGAAGTATAAGGGACAGTTAGAAATGTCCCAAAAAATATGCACCCCCTCCCCAATGTTACAAATATTTTCACATCACCCTCCCCTTCTACTGTAATAAAATGTGCACACCTTCCCCCTCATAAAATTAACTCAAAAATAGTTATTACCACCATAAATTACAATAACTGTAACAACCCTGTGTTTATAAACGTGGATATCGACTTTACCACTTTAGCATGGTTTTGTGGCACAGTCGATGCCACGCACAGCTAATGGGCCAGAATGTTGAGGGTTCGCTATGGGCGAGCTCACTCTCTCTGGCTGTTTCATTACACTATGATCAGAGTTGGCTGCAGACAATGATCATCTCAGGAGAAATCAGATTTTCAACATTTCATTGCTGTATTTATAATTATATAAAATGTATGCAACAAATTTTCCACCAACAGGTTTCTGTGCCAATGCATCACACACAACCAATAAGCAACGCGTAACTGCATACCAATTACTGACTTTGAGCACTTATCATCATGGTTTGTATTTTCAACACCACAATCAATTAGAGTATGACAATCTTGAAAAACAGAAAATACATCCCTCCTTACTCAGTACCCCTACTCAGTACCCCTACTCAGTATCACTACTCAGTACCTCTACTCAGTACCCCTACTCAGTACCTCTACTCAGTACCCCTACTCAGTACCCCTACTCAGTATCACTACTCAGTACCTCTACTCAGTACCCCTACTCAGTACCCCTACTCAGTATCACTACTCAGTACCTCTACTCAGTACCCCTACTCAGTATCCCTACTCAGTACCCCTACTCAGTACCCCTACTCAGTATCACTACTCAGTACCTCTACTCAGTATCCCTACTCAGTACCCCTACTCAGTACCCCTACTCAGTACCTCTACTCAGTACCCCTACTCAGTATCCCTACTCAGTATCACTACTCAGTACCTCTACTCAGTATCCCTACTCAGTACCCCTACTCAGTACCCCTACTCAGTATCACTACTCAGTACCCCTACTCAGTATCCCTACTCAGTACCCCTACTCAGTACCCCTACTCAGTATCACTACTCAGTATCCCTACTCAGTACCCCTACTCAGTACCCCTACTCAGTACCCCTACTCAGTACCTCTACTCAGTACCTCTACTCAGTACCCCTACTCAGTACCCCTACTCAGTATCACTACTCAGTACCCCTACTCAGTACCCCTACTCAGTATCCCTACTCAGTACCCCTACTCAGTATCCCTACTCAGTACCCCTACTCAGTATCCCTACTCAGTATCCCTACTCAGTACCCCTACTCAGTATCCCTACTCAGTACTCCTACTCAGTACCCCTACTCAGTACCCCTACTCAGTACCCCTACTCAGTATCCCTACTCAGTATCCCTACTCAGTACTCCTACTCAGTACCCCTACTCAGTACCCCTACTCAGTACCTCTACTCAGTACCCCTACTCAGTACCCCTACTCAGTACCTCTACTCAGTACCCCTACTCAGTACCCCTACTCAGTACCCCTACTCAGTATCGAAGGCTTGGTTTGAATGTAATTTTGTTGTTTTGTAACAGTTGTCACTTTCCATGAATCGAATGGCCATTGCGCAGTTTGGATGGTGGAATTATATTAGAGTGGAGTGGATGAACGTGCGCAGGTAGCCTAATCAGATGAAAACATTGTGAGTAGTTGTGTTAATGCCACACATAAAAAAGGTAATACATTTTACATATTAAATGAAAAATATTTAGGCAATATTGAAGTGTCAGGTTCTAGGTCAAGGAATAGCCACTTGGATCGGAAAGGAGCCAGAATATGTTAAGCTTTCCTGAATAACTGGGCCTGCTGGGCGCATATAGGCCTATGTGGACGACATGGGAGAATGAGAGAATGATGATCGGCAACAGACAGCGCATCAGTATCACAAGTAAAAATACAACCAGACTGGCATGCTCCTGTGCCTATCTAGAATCTGTCCAGAGTAGACCCACAGCTGATCTTGATGGAATGAATGGAATGACTTTTGCACCATTATTCAAATGACATTTTCACTGCAGTTTACAGCCTGGAGTAGAATTGCACTCAATTGTTCATTGGATTATGGTGTTGAAGGCTAGTCTAGGTAGGATAATTGTATTGTCCCTTAATTAACAAGATCAATGGGGGAGCTTTTTGAGCTGCATGTTTTCACTGTTCTTTCATGTGCAATGATGCACCTGGCCTCTCTGCTGCCAATCAGTTATTCCTCTATATCTTGTGGATTTATTTAGAAAATGTGTGCATATTTGAATGATTTTATGTGTGGTATGATTGCTAGTTAACCTATTGCAGATCTGGATAAATGATCCAACTACCACTATTGTCAGTATGAATAGAGGGCAGGATAGATAGTTGACTGGTAGACTACAGTATATTGATCTGTGGTATAGTAATCACATGGAGAAGTGTAGTGCATAAGGGAAGTACCAAAGCACCTTGATAGGGAAGAAGCAAGTAAGCAGATGAGGGCATTTGGCTATATGGAATACATATCGTAAAACCTGCATAGTGGAAATTGTAAATCAGGGGAAAAACGCACTACCCTCCCCTGTTCCCAATAAAGAAAACACACTCCCCAGAGCAATGAAAAAAATCTAGACAACCCTCCCCTATTTTGGAACAGCCCCCCTAACCCAGTAAATGTCGAATTGTCCCTAAATCAATAGAAACACACCAACACACATCTTACCCTCCTGAGTGCAGGCCTTGACAGACATGGCCTTCTCTTTGCCTGTGGAGTACAGGGCGCTGACAGTAACTAGGTACTGTGTGTCTGGCTCTAGACCAGTGAGCAGAGTGGAGTTCTGATGTCCATGTAGCCTAACCGTGTGGACCTGCCCACTGGGTAGAGCTCCATACTCTATCTGGTACCGCTGGACATGCTCAGTTTGCAAAGGACCCCAGCTCACTCGCACTCTGTCAGGACCTGAGTCTGCCACTGTGACCACCGCTGGGCTCAACACCTCTAGGTTGGAGGATAGGAGAGGGAGAGGATGGGATGACACAAAAGAGAATATTATTATCCACAAAAAATGTGTTTAATAATGTAAAAATATATTCTGGTTGTGTTGATTTTCTATTATACTATCTGCTCATTTCATATATCTACCACATCACTGAACTCTCATCCCCCTCTCCCTCCCTCCTTCTCCCCCCCCCCCCCCCTCTGACCGGGTTGTGTAGTGAAGGTGACACTGAGAGTGTTGAGGTAATCATGGTTGGACTGGGAGTTAGGGGTGAGGGTGGCAGTGTAGATGGTGTCTGGCTGCAGGCCCCTCAGCTCCACCCAGCTGGCGTCCCCGGGGAGGGTCCGTCTGTGGTACTGCCCCCCACTGCTGGCCCCGCCGTTAGGCTGACCCTCCCCAGCACCTGGCAGAACAGAGCTGTAGCGGAAAAAGCTGTAGAAATCTGTGTTGGATCCGAGTACAGGACGCCACTGCAGCACGGCACTGTGGGAGGACACCTGTACCACCCTCAGGCGCTCAACACGGATCAGCTCTGAGAGAGAGAGAGGGGGGGAAGGGGATACAACTCAGTTGGGTAGAGTTTGCATTTACACTACAGAGGATTTCATCTGCAATCACAGTCCTGTCTATAAATACTTGAGTCTGGCAACTCAATTATAGTCAAGCAGCACAGTCCCACCTCTGCTGTGATGTTCAAAGTGAAAAATGTATGCTCTGAACTGTTTTATACAAGTCTGTGCAGTTTGAAGGGCAAAAAATTACATTTCATATACTGTCATCTATGTCCTCTGTCTTTGTGAGTCACTACCCCCCTCCCTCACCCCTGCCCCACACACCAATGATGGCCTCCCTCAGGTCCTCTGTGATGATACTGATGTCATCGATGTCCACAAAGTACAGGTGGGACTCGATGGGCGGGGTCACCACCCTCTGCAGCACCTGGTAGTTCCCGTGTCCCATAGAGACAGCCAACAGAGACACACCTGCCTTTCTCAGCTCTGCCATTGGTCCATCCACCATGCCCAGCTGTACCCCATCCGTTAGCCACACCAGCACTTTGGGGAGCTCCAACTCATCCCCAGCCCCAGCTCTGGCTAGCAGCCCCTGGGCCAGTCTGAGGGCAGCCTCTGTGTTGGTGTCCCCCTGGAGCTGCATCGTCCTCTGCAGTGCCCCCTGCAGGCCAGGCTGGGTGCTGTGGGCGTCCAGACCAAACTCCAGGTGTGGCTCAGTGCCCACCTGCAGCAGCCCCGCCCTCACCTGGCCTCGCCCCAGAGAGAAGGGGAGGAGCAGCTCGGACAGGAAGTGCAGCAGGCGAGTGAACTCGTAGGATGACACACTTCCTGAAGAATCCAACAGGAGCAGGATGTCCCCCTCACAACAGTTCAGAGCTGAGAGAGAGAGAGAGAGAGAGAGAGAGAGAGAGAGAGAGATTACACTGAAGTTATTCACCTTATATATAGAGTATATATATATATATTATGTTCCACAAGGCAATATAAAAACACATGCGATGAAAAGCTCTTTGTTAGCCTTTGTTTTACCTCCTGTCATGGTTGTTCTTTACTTTGCTAATCTTCCTATGTCTAAATCGAAATATTTGCTGTTCTTTGTGTGATCATTAAAATTAACCTTGATCGTTTAAGCCATTTTATTCAAACATAATGGGATCCAAGCCATAGAACACAGGACAAGAGAGAGGAGAGGAAAGAAGAATGAAGAGACAAGAGTGCTAAAAGATGAATAAAGGTATGGGTTGAAAGATGGCTGTCAATGGAGTGAGAGATATTAAACATATAAAAACAAAGGATGGGGGAAGAAAAATACTGTAAAATATAGAGAGGAACCAAATTACAGAGAGAGCAAAAAATAAAGAGCGAGACAGAAAGAGACCAAACAACAGAGAGAGAGTGAGAGAGAGAGACCAAACAACAGAGAAATTGAGAGTGAGAGATAGAAACAGAGAGAGAGAGTGAGAGAGAAACAGAGAGAGAGAGAGTGTGAGAGAGAGAGAGTGTGAGACAGAGAGAGTAATAATACACACAGGCACAAACGACCTGAGAGCACAGCAGGAAAGGGTGGCCACAGCACTGAAGGGAGTGATTGAAAAAGCTTCTTCTACTTTCCCCAACGCACAAGTGGTTATCTCCACCCTGCTACCACGAAAAGACTTCCACCCTGCTACAATACAGCTGGTAAACGCAAGCATTTCCCGTGACTGTGCCTCAAAACCAAATGTTTTTCTGGCACACCACTCCACCCTGGACTTGAACAGCCTCTATGACCAGGTCCACCTCTACAAGGCAGCAGTGCCCACCTTTGCCCGGACTCTAAAGGACATCGCTCTCAAACGAAGCCCCAACACTCCACACAGGAGCAACAGATCAATAGACACCCCACCCAGACCAGCGAGACACCCTCCAAGACCTCCAGGACCCCCCCCCTGGACCTACACACCCCCCCCCACATCAACCATGCCCACACCCAATTTAGGCCCCCTCAGATCAGACCCATGCCACTCCTGCCCACCCCATGCACCCCACCCCCGCAAAGAGGGCATCAACATGGAAGTCACACATACGCCCAGGTAGTGAGCGGGCAAACAGGCCCAACCCCCACTCTTACACTCGCCCAAGCCAACGACATGTACCAGATGCTCAGCAGGCTCTGCTCACACTTACTGGCCTGAGGCCAAACCCCGACCAACAACTTTGGACACTTTATGGAACAAAAAGCCTTCACTATATCATCCTGGAATATCCAAGGCCTGAGGTCATCTGCCTTTGGCCTAAAGAGCAGGAACCCGGACTTCACCAAAGAAATCGGTAATGCAGACATTGTCATCCTGCAAGAAACATGGTATAGAGGAGACGGACCCACTGGTTGCCCTCTAGGTTACAGAGAGCTGGTAGTCCCATCCACCAAACTACCAGGTGTGAAACAGGGAAGGGACTCAGGGGGAATGCTAATTTGGTATAGAGCAGACCTAACTCACTCCATTAAATTAATCAAAACAGGAACATTTTACATTTGGCTAGAAATTCAAAAGGAAATTATCTTAACAGAGAAAAATGTCCTCCTGTGTGCTACCTATATCCCCCCACTAGAATCCCCATACTTTAATGAAGACAGCTTCTCCATCCTGGAGGGGGAAATCAATCATTTCCAGGCCCAGGGACATGTATTAGTCTGTGGCGACCTAAATGCCAGAACTGGACAGGAACCTGACACCCTCAGCACACAGGGGGACAAACACCTACCTGGAGGTGACAGCATTCCCTCCCCCATATGCCCACCTAGGCACAACTATGACAACATAACCAACAAAAACGGGTCACAACTCCTGCAGCTCTGTCGCACGCTGGGTATGTACATAGTCAATGGTAGGCTTCGAGGGGACTCCTATGGTAGGTACACCTATAGCTCATCTCTTGGCAGTAGCACTGTAGACTACTTTATCACTGACCTCAACCCAGAGTCTCTCAGAGCGTTCACAGTCAGCCCACTGACACCCCTATCAGACCACAGCAAAATCACAGTCTACTTGAACAGAGCAATACTCAATCATGAGGCATCAAAGCCAAAGGAACTGAGTAACATTAAGAAATGCTATAGATGGAAGGAATGCAGTTTGGAAACCTACCAAAAAACAATTAGGCAACAGCAAATTCAATCCCTTTTAGACAACTTCCTGGGTAAAACGCTCCACTGCAATAGTGAAGGTGTAAACTTGGCAGTAGAAAATCTTAACAGTATATTTGACCTCTCAGCTTCCCTATCAAATCTAAAAATCTCAAATAGAAAACCGAAGAAAATGAACAACAATGACGAATGGTTTGATAAAGAATGCAAAAATCTAAGAAATAAATTGAGAAACCTGTCCAACCAAAAACATAGAGACCCGGAAAACCTGAGTCTACGCCTTCACTATGGTGAATCACTAAAACAATACAGAAATACACTACGGAAAAAGAAGGAACAGCACGTCAGAAATCAGCTCAATGTAATTGAAGAATCCATAGACTCTAACCAATTCTGGGAAAATTGGAAAACACTAAACAAACAACAACACGAAGAATTATCTATCCAAAATGGAGATGTATGGGTAAACCACTTCTCCAATCTTTTTGGCTCTATAACAAAGAATAAAGAGCAAAAACATATACATGATCAAATACAAATCCTAGAATCAACTATTAAAGACTACCAGAACCCACTGGATTCTCCAATTACCTTGAATGAGTTACAGGACAAAATAAAAACCCTCCAACCCAAAAAGGCCTGTGGTGTTGATGGTATCCTTAATGAAATGATCAAATATACAGACAACAAATTCCAATTGGCTATATTAAAACTCTTTAACATCGTCCTTAGCTCTGGCATCTTCCCCAATATTTGGAACCAAGGACTGATCACCCCAATCCACAAAAGTGGAGACAAATTTGACCCCAATAACTACCGTGGAATATGCGTCAACAGTAACCTTGGGAAAATACTCTGCATTATCATTAACAGCAGACTCGTACATTTCCTCAATGAAAACAATGTACTGAGCAAATGTCAAATTGGCTTTTTACCAAATTACCGTACAACAGACCATGTATTCACCCTACACACCCTAATTGACAACCAAACAAACCAAAACAAAGGCAAAGTCTTCTCATGCTTTGTTGATTTCAAAAAAGCCTTCGACTCAATTTGGCATGAGGGTCTGCTATACAAATTGATGGAAAGTGGTGTTGGGGGTAAAACATACGACATCATAAAATCCATGTACACAAACAACAAGTGTGCGGTTAAAATTGGCAAAAAACACACACATTTCTTCACACAGGGTCGTGGGGTGAGACAGGGATGCAGCTTAAGCCCCACCCTCTTCAACATATATCAACGAATTGGCGCGGGCACTAGAACAGTCTGCAGCACCCGGTCTCACCCTACTAGAATCCGAAGTCAAATGTCTACTGTTTGCTGATGATCTGGTGCTTCTGTCACCAACCAAGGAGGGCCTACAGCAGCACCTAGATCTTCTGCACAGATTCTGTCAGACCTGGGCCCTGACAGTAAATCTCAGTAAGACCAAAATAATGGTGTTCCAAAAAAGGTCCAGTCGCCAGGACCACAAATTCCATCTAGACACCGTTGCCCTAGAGCACACAAAAAAAAAACTATACATACCTCGGCCTAAACATCAGCACCACAGGTAGCTTCCACAGAGCTGTGAACGATCTGAGAGACAAGGCAAGAAGGGCATTCTATGCCATCAAAAGGAACATAAATTTCAACATACCAATTAGGATCTGGCTAAAAATACTTGAATCAGTCATAGAGCCCATTGCCCTTTATGGTTGTGAGGTCTGGGGTCCGCTCACCAACCAAGATTTCACAAAATGGGACAAACACCAAATTGAGACTCTGCATGCAGAATTCTGCAAAAATATCCTCCGTGTACAACGTAGAACACCAAATAATGCATGCAGAGCAGAATTAGGCCGATACCCACTAATTATCAAAATCCAGAAAAGAGCCGTTAAATTCTACAACCACCTAAAAGGAAGCGATTCCCAAACCTTCCATAACAAAGCCATCACCTACAGAGAGATGAACCTGGAGAAGAGTCCCCTAAGCAAGCTGGTCCTAGGGCTCTGTTCACAAACACAAACACACCCCACAGAGCCCCAGGACAACAGCACAATTAGACCCAACCAAATCATGAGAAAACAAAAAGATAATTACTTGACACATTGGAAAGAATTAACAAAAAAACAGAGCAAACTAGAATGCTATTTGGCCCTAAACAGAGAGTATACAGTGGCAGAATACCTAACCACTGTGACTGACCCAAACTTAAGGAAAGCTTTGACTATGTACAGACTCAGTGAGCATAGCCTTGCTATTGAGAAAGGCCGCCGTAGGTAGACATGGCTCTCAAGAGAAGACAGGCTATGTGCTCACTGCCCACAAAATGAGGTGGAAACTGAGCTGCACTTCCTAACCTCCTGCCCAATGTATGACCATATTAGAGAGACATACAGTGGGGAGAACAAGTATTTGATACACTGCCGATTTTGCAGGTTTTCCTACTTACAAAGCATGTAGAGGTCTGTAATTTTGATCATAGGTACACTTCAACTGTGAGAGACGGAAAATCACATTGTATGATTTTTAACTAATTAATTTGCATTTTATTGCATGACATAAGTATTTGATACATCAGAAAAGCAGAACTTAATATTTGGTACAAAAACCTTTGTTTGCAATTACAGAGATCATACGTTTCCTGTAGTTCTTGACCAGGTTTGCACACACTGCAGCAGGGATTTTGGCCCACTCCTCCATACAGACCTTCTCCAGATCCTTCAGGTTTCGGGGCTGTCGCTGGGCAATACGGACTTTCAGCTCCCTCCAAAGATTTTCTATTGGGTTCAGATCTGGAGACTGGCTAGGCCACTCCAGGACCTTGAGATGCTTCTTACGGAGCCACTCCTTAGTTGCCCTGGCTGTGTGTTTCGGGTCGTTGTCATGCTGGAAGACCCAGCTACGACCCATCTTCAATGCTCTTACTGAGGGAAGGAGGTTGTTGGCCAAGATCTCGCGATACATGGCCCCATCCATCCTCCCCTCAATACGGTGCAGTCGTCCTGTCCCCTTTGCAGAAAAGCATCCCCAAAGAATGATGTTTCCACCTCCATGCTTCATGGTTGGGATGGTGTTCTTGGGGTTGTACTCATCCTTCTTCTTCTTCCAAACACGGCGAGTGGAGTTTAGACCAAAAAGCTCTATTTTTGTCTCATCAGACCACATGACCTTCTCCCATTCCTCCTCTGGATCATCCAGATGGTCATTGGCAAACTTCAGACGGGCCTGGACATGCGCTGGCTTGAGCAGGGGGACCTTGTGTACGCTGCAGGATTTTAATCCATGACGGCGTAGTGTGTTACTAATGGTTTTCTTTGAGACTGTGGTCCCAGCTCTCTTCAGGTCATTGACCAGGTCCTGCCGGGTAGTTCTGGGCTGATCCCTCACCTTCCTCATGATCATTGATGCCCCACGAGGTGAGATCTTGCATGGAGCCCCAGACCGAGGGTGATTGACCGTCATCTTCAACTTCTTCCATTTTCTAATAATTGCGCCAACAGTTGTTGCCTTCTCCCCAAGCTGCTTGCCTATTGTCCTGTAGCCCATCCCAGCCTTGTGCAGGTCTACAATTTAACCCTGATGTCCTTACACAGCTCTCTGGTCTTGGCCATTGTGGAGAGGTTGGAGTCTGTTTGATTGAGTGTGTGGACAGGTGTCTTTTATACAGGTAACGAGTTCAAACAGGTGCAGTTAATACAGGTAATGAGTGGAGAACAGGAGGGCTTCTTAAAGAAAAACTAACAGGTCTGTGAGAGACGGAATTCTTACTGGTTGGTAGGTGATCAAATACTTATGTCATGCAATAAAATGCAAATTAATTAGTTAAAAATCATACAATGTGATTTTCAGGATTTTTGTTTTAGATTCCGTCTCTCACAGTTGAAGTGTACCTATGATAAAAATTACAGACCTCTACATGCTTTGTAAGTAGGAAAACCTGCAAAATCGGCAGTGTATCAAATACTTGTTCTCCCCACTGTATTTCCCTCAGATTACACAGATCCACAAAGAATTCGAAAACAAATCCAATTTTGATAAACTCCCATATCTACTGGGTGAAATTCCACAGTGTGCCATCACAGCAGCAAGATTTGTGACCTGTTGCCACAAGAAAAGGGCAACCAGTGAAGAACAAACACCATTGTAAATACAACCCGTATTTATGTTTATTTATTTTAACTTGTGTGCTTTAACCATTTGTACATTGTTACAACACTGCATATATATAATATGACATTTGTAATGTCTTTATTGTTTTGAAACTTCTGTATGTGTAATGTTTACTGTTCATTTTTATTGTTTATTTGACTTTTGTATATTATCTACCTCACTTGCTTTGGCAATGTTAACACATGTTTCCCATGCCAATAAAGCCCCTTGAATTGAATTGAATTGAATTGAGAGACCAAACAACAGAGAGAGAGTGAGAGAGAGAGAGAGAAACAGAGAGAGAGAGACCAAACAACAGAGTGAAAGATAAAGAGAGAGACAGAGAGAGAGAAACCAAACAACAGAGAAAGAGAGTGAAAGATAAAGAGAGAGAGAGACCAAACAACAGAGAGAGAGTGAAAGATACACAGAGAGAGAGACAACATTATATGCAGAGAATAGCCACAGTCTGGGCAGATGCTCTTTGATGAGCACATTATAATGGTCACTGGACCTTATCATCTCTTTATTTTCAGGAACAATTTACAGCACTTTTCTTTCTCAACCATCTACATAGGGGAGAGTGGGGTAAGTCAAGACAGTTTTTACATTCAGCATTCAGCAAGAGAAATAAAGTATTATCTCAACAACAAAAATATGATACCTTAAAGTGTGTAAATACTGTAGAGGGAGAAATTGAAAGGCAGAGTGTGTAAGTACTGGGGGGAAAAGAGAAGGACAAGGAGAGAGAAGAGAGAAAGGGGATTTGCGCTGGCACTTAAGAGGAGGAGAGGAAGAGGATGGCAGCTCTCTTCCCTCTCTGAGATCCACAGTGAGAAGGTGTTTGTGGGTGAGAGAGAGTGTATGTGAGAGAGATGCATTCCTCTTCCTCTCTATTTATGTCATTAAAACGTAGCCACAAAACTAAATTAAGCTTTGTTCCCACCTTTATGACCTGTAGAGAAATGTATCCAAAGCCTTTGCTTGATCTTTTTAAAAGACACCTGAGTCATAGATCCAAGTGTTTACTTTTAAGTAGTTTGGCACTACCATTATTATTACAGCTTGTTACTGTCATTTGGAAAACAAAATGTTCCGGATTTCCAGAGACATTCTGGCCAAGGTCAGCAGGGCAAAGGTTTTTCTTGAAGATAGCAACTAATATCAATAGAAGACAGAACTTCTGTTGTCTCCCTTTCAACTGTAATCCCAAGAGCTGGAACTCTCTTCCTCTCTCAAACAAACATACTGAAAAAATATGAATCATATAGACAACTCTGTCAATAATACAATGATGAGGACAAAAGAATAGACAGTGTAAATAAGTTACTACTTGTGGATGTAGGCTATACTTCACTAATAGATCAGATACATATTACTGCACATAGTTTAACATCCCAAGAAGTTCATTGTTAGAGAACTAAAACAAATGATTATCTAATGATGTGACTGAGGATCCAGACTTTACCAGCTTCAACTCTGCAGAATGGAACGTTGTTAAAAGTATTTGTGAAATATGCACACAGCCATCTCTCTAACCGTGACACACCTGTATAAGGTAGACTAAACTTACCTGTGTCAGGTACAACGTTTTGTGTGCTGCTCGGCCACAGTAACACACCGAGCAGCAAACAGGAAAATCCAAGCCACTCCATCATAAATTGGATCAATACGTTATGATGAAATAGAGCAAACAAGTGCACCCTGAATGGGATCTTCCCAAGTCACTGTCCATAGCTTTGTTGTACTGTATTACAGTTCCTTCCCTCTCACACTTCCTCGAGATTCTCATGCGCCAAGGGATAAGTCCGTTTTTTGTTGTACAGCCTGCTTCCTTAGAAAGGCTGAAAAGTCATCACAAACTGGTAACCACACAAGGGCGCTCTGGTATACACACACACAAACAGCGTAGACGACTTTATCCACACTACCTCATTCAAAACGTATACAAAAATGTTTGCTCAATTTAATTTCTTTCCACTTTTAGTCCAATTTCATAACTTTTATCACTGGCACAAGTCTCCCACTTTCACAGAATGCATTACCCCCCTCTCCACAAGATCAACTGATAAAGTGCTTCTTCTATTTAATTTCCTCCTCACCCTCCAATATCTTTAAGTCCTCTCCTCCCCCTTATCTTTCTGTTTTCCTTTCACAAGCCTTCTCCCCTCAACAGTCAAGAGGGTTTTGGCGTCACTTTTGTTGGATTTCGGCCCAGTTTCGGACATTATCCAGGTTGCGTCTATAGCCTACGTCACATTGTCAACAAACTCATTATCACAAATGCGATTAACACTTTATTGACACCACTGGTATTCAGCACTCTACCCTCATACTTGGACCCCCCTTCAGTGAACCAACCTGGTCTCAGAGCATTTCGTATTATTGAGTGAATAGGTTTGTGTTCTACTCGGGGATGGGCGGAACAGTGTGCTGGCACATCTTGAGAGAATGCAGGCTAACAGGGTGGAGTGGCAGCAAACTACTCATTGCAATAATTATAGTAGGGGCTGTAACAATGAATATGCAACTTTTCGTATCGTCTGAGATCCCTAAAGATTGGAAAGCTGCCGCGGTCATCCCCCTCTTCAAAGGGGGAGACACTCTAGACCCGAACAGTTACAGACCTATATCTATCCTACCCTGCCTTTCTAAAGTCTTCGAAAGCCAAGTTAACAAACAGATCACCGACCATTTCGAATCCCACCGCACCTTCTCCGCTATGCAATCTAGATTCCGAGCTGGTCATGGGTGCACCTCAGCCACTCTCAAGGTCCTAAATGATATCATAACCACCATCGATAAGAGACAATACTGTGCAACCGTCTTCATCGACCTGGCCAAGGCTTTCGACTCTGTCAATCACCACATTCTTATTGGCAGACTCAACAGCCTTGGTATCTCAAATGACTGCCTCGCCTGGTTCACCAACTACTTCTCAGATAGAGTTCAGTGTGTCAAATCGGAGGGCCTGTTGTCCGGACCTCTGGCAGTCTCTATGGGGGTGCCACAGGGTTCAATTCTCAGGCCGACCCTTTCTCTGTATACATCAATGATGTCGCTCTTGCTGCTGGTGATTCTCTGATCCACCTCTACGCAGACGACACCATTCTGTATACTTCTGGCCCTTCTTTGGACACTGAGTTTCAATACCATACAACACTCCTTCCGTGGCCTCCAACTGCTCTTAAATGCAAGTAAAACTAAATGCATGCTCTTCAACCGATCGCTGCCCGCACCAGCCCGGTTCAGACTTAGAATATGTGGACATGTACAAATACCTAGGTGTCTGGTTAGACTGTAAACTCTCCTTCCAGACTCACATTAAGCAACTCCAATCCAAAATTAAATCTAGAATCGGCTTCCTATTTCGCAAAACAAAGCCTCCTTCACTCATGCTGCCAAACATACCCTTGTAAAACTGACTATCCTACCGATCCTTGACTTTAGCGATGTCATTTACAAAATAGCCTCCAGCACTCTACTCAGCAAATTGGATGCAGTCTATCACAGTGCCATCCGTTTTGTCACCAAAGCCCAATATACTACCCACCACTGTGACCTGTATGCTCTCGTTGGCTGGCCCTCGCTTCATATTCATCGGCAAACCCACTGGCTCCAGGTCATCTATATGTCCTTGCTAGGTAAAGCCCCGCCTTATCTCAGCTCACTGGTTACCATAGCAGCACCCACCCGTAGCACGCGCTCCAGCAGGTATATTTCACTGGTCATCCTTACAGTTCTCTGCTGCCAATGACTGGAATGATTTGCAAAAATCCCTGAAGCTGGAGTCTTATATCTCCCTCACTAACTTTAAGCATCAGCTATCAGAGCAGCTTACCGATCATTGCACCTGTACATAGCCCATCTGTAAATAGCCGACCCAACTATCTAATCCCCATTTTGTTTTTTGTTTTTTTGCTCCTTTGCACCCCAGTATCTGTACTTGCACATTCATCTTCTGCACATCCATCACTCCAGTGTTTAATTGTTAAATTGTAATTTCTTTCCCCACTATGGCCTATTTATTGCCTTACCTCCCTAATCAGACTACATTTGCACACACTGTATATAGATTTTTCTATTGTGTTATTGACTGTACATTTGTTTATCCCATGTGTAACTCTGTGTTGTTTGTGTCGCACTGCTTTGCTTTATCTTGGCCAGGTCGCAGTTGTAAATGAGAACTTGTTCTCAACTGGCCTACCTGGTTAAATAAAGGTTTACATTTTAATTATTATTAATATTTTTTAAATGAATTGGATTTTGGATGTTACATCCAGTATAGCATTCGGCTCAGAGTTACATCTAGCATCCGGCTCAGAGTTACATTCAGCATCTGGCTCAGAGTTACATCCAGCATACAGCATCCGGCAGAGTTACATCCATTATTCTGCATCCAGCTCAAAGTAACGTCCAGCATCTTGCACAGTTTCATCCAGCATCTGGCTCAGAGTTACATCCAGCATCCGGCTCAGTTACATCCAGCATCCAGCTCAGTTACATCCAGCAACTCTGAACTGGATAACATACTTCAAAATAAGAGTCCCCCAATATGTCATGCCAAAATGAAAGTCTTGCATTACTGTTTTCAAAAGAAGAGTCCTTCGATTTGGCCTGCCAAAATAAAAGTCCTGCGATTTCCCGATTTCAAAATAAGAGTCTCTCGCTTTGTCATGATAAAATAAAAGTCCCGCATTTCCAATTACAAAATAAGAGTCCCTTGCTTTGTCATGCCAAAATAATAGTCATGCGATTTCTGAAATCAAAATAAGAGTACTTTAATTTGTCATTCAAATAAAAGTAATATGAGTTCCAATTTCAAAATAATTGTACCTTGATTTATTATGGCAAAATAAAATTCTGTCATTTTACGATTTCAAAATAAGAGTGTTGATTTGTCATGCCAAAATAAGTCCCGCATTTCCAATTTCAAAATAATGTCCACAATTTGTCATGTATGTTTTTCATGTATATTATATTTAATTTCAATAGTTATGAAGGGGGGAATGTCATAAAAAAATATTTTCAAGAAACAGATATACATTAAACATTATGTCATACTGTTAACCCACCACTTTGTTTGTGTTAGCCCAACTCATGTTATGTGGCCTCTGATTACCAGAACAGACGTCTACGAATGCATTTAGGTCATATCACTGACTCTACCTTTAAAAGTGACATTCCGGTGGCATGCATTGAAACACTTGGCCTTATCGTGGCTTTCGTTTGCAAAAATACTATGAAATTTGCAGATCCACAGATGATGCAATCTCAATTGCACTCCACACTGCCCTTTCCCACCTGGACTAAAGGAACACTTATGTGAGAATGCGATTAATTGACTACAGCTCAGCGTTCAACACCATAGTACCCTCAAAGCTCATTGCTAAGCTAAGGATCCTGGGACTAAACACCTCCCTCTGCAATTGGATCCTGGACTTCCTGACGGGCCGCACCCAGGTGATGAGGGTAGGAAGCAACACATCTGCCACGCTGATCCTCAACACTGGAGCTCCACAGGGGTGCGTGCTCAGTCCACTCCTGTACTCCCTGTTCACCCACGACTGCATGGCCAGGCACGACTCCAACACCATCATTAAGTTTGCAGACGACACAACAATCCTGATCACCAACAATGACGAAACTGCCTATAGGGAGGAGGTCAGAGACCTGGCTGGGTGGTGCCAGAATAACAACCTACCCCTCAACGTAACCAAGACTAAGGAGATGATTGTGGACTACAGGAAAAGGGGGACCGAGCACACCCCCATTCTCATCGACGGGGCTGTAGTGGAGCAGGTTGAGAGCTTCAAGTTCCTTGGTGTCCACATCAACAACAAACTATCATGGGCCAAACACACCAAGACAGTCGTGAAGAGGGCACGGCAAAGCCTATTCCCCCTCAGGAAACTAATAAGATTTGGCATGGGTCCTAAGATCCTCAAAAGGTTCTACAACTGCAACATCGAGAGCATCCTGACTGGTTGCATCACTGCCTGGTACGGCAAGTGCTCGGCCTCCGACCTCAAGGCACTACAGAGGGTAGTGCATACGGCCCAGTACATCACTGGGGCCAAGCTGCCTGCCAACCAGGACCTCTACACCAGGCGGTGTCAGAGGAAGGCCCAAAAAATTGTCAAAGACCCCAGCCACTCCAGTCATAGATTGTTCTCTCTACTACCGCATGGCAAGCGATACCGGAGTGCCAAGTTTAGGACAAAAAGGCTTCTCAACAGTTTTTAGCCCCAAGCCATAAGACTCCAGAACAGATAATCAAATGGCTACCCGGACTATTTGCATTGTGTGCGCCCCCCCAACCCCTCTTTTTACGCTGCTGCTACTCTCTGTTTATCATATATGCATAGTCACTTTAAATATACATTCAGGTACATACTACCTCAATTGGGCCGACCAACCAGTGCTCCCGCACATTGGCTAACCGGGCTATCTGCATTGTGTCCCACCCACCACCCGCCAACCCCTCTTTTACGCTACTGCTACTCTCTGTTCATCATATATGCATAGTCACTTTAACCATATCTACATGCACATACTACCTCAATCAGCCTGACTAGCCGGTGTCTGTATGTAGCCTCGCTACTTTTATAGCCTCGCTACTTTATATAGCCTGTCTTTTTACCGTTGTTTTATTTCTTTACCTACCTATTGTTCACCTAATACCTTTTTTGCACTATTGGTTAGAGCCTGTAAGTAAGCATTTCACTGTAAGGTCTACACCTGTTGTATTCGGCACACGTGACAAATAAACTTTGATTTGATTTGGAATTAATGGACTTGTTTTCTAAAAGTATCAATAGTAAACACCTTATTTAGGGACGTTCATTGACAAGAGAAAATGGGTCTATTTCGCTCCAGCAGATAGCATAATCTGTCTATTCACAATTCACCATGGCAACATGGCAGCACCAGACAACAGAAAGAGCTGACAGCAACTAATTGAGAGATTGTTCATAAGGGATTGCCCTTGACTTGCAATTCAAACCGGTAAATTAATCACTCACATTGCTCACTTATGAAGTGGATGCCTATTCAACTAAAGTGGAAAGTCTGGAGAAGGCGGCCAAATCCGACAGAAGTGTGACTCCATGACCTGGAAACAGCCCCAGCTAAATTAGAAGGGGCGATCAATATCCTAAAATAGAAAATGGAATTCCTTGAAAATCATTCCCATGAATTAAATATGCAGGTCATAGGACTTGAAACTGACATGGAAGCTGGAAACCCAACTTCTTTCATAAGAAATCTTTTGTTTTAACTGTTTGGGTAGGACAAGTCAGGTCTCATGCCGCTAATTAACATTATGCACCGTCCATGTCCTATCCGGAATGGCTCTCACTTTATGATTGTACGAATCCACAGTTTTTAAGTCAACTTGCTACTGCTAAAGAGAGATGGCCAGTCCCATATGGGCTACTACACAGTTGTTTTTTAAAATCTTCCTGTTGATTACTGTCCCCCTTCATTTAGGGCATGCTATTGAATTTATCTCCCATGGAGGACTTGCCCTACAGGCCATGATGAACGAGTGTGAAGATCTAGATTATCAACTGCATTTCTTGCACATACCGTCTTATTTCTTTGTACATGGTATGGATCACTTAAATGCTTTAGCTACAGAATCCTATTTGACTCTTAAAGCTTGCATATCTGCTGTTATATACACTTTTTTCTTTATTTTTACTTTATCCAACTTAACTCATGAAGTCTGCTAACTAAATTGTTAAGGTCTGAAAACAGTTTCCCATGTGTATCATGAATGGGCCACCACCCAAACAACATTCAGCCAACTTGACACAACTGAGGGAAGTATTGGAGTCAGTATGTGCCAGCATCCCTGGGGAACGCTTTCGATACCTTGTAGTCCATGCCCCGACCAATTAAGGCTGTCCTGAGGGCATGAAAGGAGGCAACTAAATAGTAGGAAGCTGTTCCGAATGTTTTGTCCACTCAGTGTATATCATTAATATAACATTCCTTTCTGAAAAGAATGGCAACACTACCTATTCTCTCCTGGAATTTGAAAGGCCGAAATTATCCTATCAAATGTTCCAGTTTTCTTAATATCCTAACAAGAAACCATATCGATACAGCAATGCTTTATAAGGACACACACAGAATGCTGAACCGTTTGTAAAAACTTGCTGCTTTTTCATCAGCCCCAAATAAAACTAAAGACGTAATCATAATGCTACAGTGCATTCAGAAAGTATTCAGACCTTTTCTCTTTTTCCACATTTTGTTACGTTACAGCCTTATTCTAAAATGGATTACATGAAAAATGTTCCTCATCAATCTACACACAATACCCCATAATGACAAAGCGAAAAGAGGTTTTAAAGACTTGAGCAAATCTATAAAAGAAAGAAGAAATATCACATTTACATAAGTGTTCAGATGATCTATGCATGTGTGGTTCCCACCGTGAAGCAAGGAGGAGGAGGTGTGATGGTGTGGGGGTGTTTTGCTAGTGACAATGTCTGTGATTAATTTAGAATTCAAGGCACACTTAACCAGCATGGCTACCACAGCATTCTGCAGCGATATGCCATCCCATCTGGTTTGCGATTAGAGGGATTATCATTTGTTTTTCAACAGGACAATGACCCAAAAACACACCTCCAGGATGTGTAAGGGCTATTTGGCCAAGAAGGAGAGTGATGGAGTGCTGCATCAGATAACCTGGCCTCCACAATTACCCGACCTCAACCCAATTGAGATGGTTTGGGATGAGTTGGACCGCGGAGTGAAGCAGCCAACAAGTGCTCAGCATATGTGGGAACTCCTTCAAGACTGTTGGAAAAGCATTCCTCATGAAGCTGGTTGAGAGAATGCCAAGAGTGTGCAAAGCTGTCATCAAGACAAACGGTGGCTACTTTGAAAAATCTCAAATCTCAAATATTTTCTGATTTGTTGAACACTTTGTTGGTTCCTACATGATTCAATATGTGTTATTTCATGGTTTGATGTCTTCTATTATTCTACAATGTAGAAAATAGCAAAAATAAAGAAAAACTCTTTATTGAAAAGATGAATAGGTGTGTCCAAACTTTGACTCGTACTGTATGTAAATGTGATATTTCATTTTTTGTAAATTTGTAAAAATGTATTAAAACCTGTTTTTGCTATGTCATTTTGGGGTATTGTGTATAGATTGATGAGGATTTTTTTTAAATCAATTTTAGAATAAGGCTTTAACGTAACAAAATGTGAAGAAAGTCAAGGCGCCAGAATACTTCCAGAAAGACAACCATCTCTGCAATACTCCACCAATCAGGCCTTTATGGTAGAGAGGCCAGACGGAAGCCACTCCTCTGTAAAAGGCACATGACAGCCCATTTAGAGTTTGCCAGAAGACAGCTAAAGACTCTCAGATCATGAGAAACAAGATTCTCTGGTCTGATAAAACCAGGATTGAACTCTTTGGCCTGAATGCCAAGCATCATGTCTGGAGGAAAGCTGGTGCCATCCCTACGGTGAAGCATGGTGGTGGCCGCATCATGCTGTGGGGATGTTATTCAGCGGCTGGAACTGGGAGACTAGTCAAGATTGAGGGACAGATGAACAGAGCAAAGAACAGAGAGATCCTTGATGAAAACCTGCTCCAGAGCACTCAGGTCCTCAGACTGGGGCGAAGGTTCATCTTCCAACAGGACAACGACCCTAAGCACACAGCCAAGACAACGCAGGAGTGGCTTCGGGACAAGTCTCTGAATGTCCTTGAGTGGCCCAGCCAGAGCCCGGACTTGAACCCGATCTAACATCTCTGAAGAGACCTGAAAATAGCTGTGCAGCAAAGCTCCCCATCTAACCTGACAGAGCTTGAGAGGATCTGCAGAGAAGAATGGGAGAAACTCCCCAAATACAGGTGTGCCAAGCTTATAGCTCATACCCAAGAAGACTCGATGCTGTAAATGCTGCCAAGGGTGCTTCAACAAAGTATTGAGTAAAGGGTCTGCATATTTATGTAAATGTCATATTTCAGTTGTTAATTTGTAATATATTTACATATTTTTTTTTTAAATACAGTTTTTCCTTTGTCATTATGGGTTATTGTGTGTGGATTGATGAGGGGAAAACATTATTTAATTCATTTTTGAATAAGGCTGTAACGTAACAAAATGTGGAAAAGGTATGAATAGTTTCCGAGTGCACTGTACATTTTAGGTCAGCTAGGCTGGCCTATGGAGTCCCTTGGGAAACCCAACTACCAAACCATCCAATGATGGGATTTATAAATAAATGATCTGGGCTCCCAAGAGGACTGCTATTTAATATATTAACAACCTTTGGAAAAGCTCATATTCTAAGCTAGCCATGAAAAAAGTATGGTCAACAAGTCTGAATCTGAACAACCTTGTAACTGGAACAGAATATGGAACAATTGGACCTTGGCATTCTGTCATCTGAATCATCAACTTATACATTTAAGTTTGTTCACAGACTGTATTTAACACTAAGGAAAAGTTTTATGAATACATTTTCCAAAATGTTCACTGTGTCCCCTAAATCAGGAAGGCACATTCCTTCATATGATGTAGAAGTGCAATGCAGTTAAATGCTTCTGGGACAAAGTTACAAAATGTATATCGAAGTGCATGAATGTAAATACTCTATGTGTTGCATCTACTATGTTACTTAACAATGAAAGCTCCTTGAATATCTCAATCAGTCAGAGACTATTACTGCTGGCAGGAAGCACTTGCGCACAAAAGCTGTTGGCAAACACCCCACTCTCTCCCAATCCACCAGTGGATACAGTTACTATTAGAAGTTATAACATTAGAATGATCAACAGAGAGAATGAATGGTGCCAGTCAAGAAACAATTGAGGCCTGGACAAATATACTTCACTCTGTAAAGAATTATCTTAGCTAAAGCCCAACACACACAAATAAACAATCTATAAAGCACAACACACACAGTACATACAAAATATACCATATACATACAGTGGGGAGAACAAGTATTGGATACACTGACGATTTTGCAGGTTTTCCTACTTACAAAGCATGTAGAGGTCTGTAATTTTTATCATAGGTTCACTTCAACTGTGAGAGACGGAATCTAAAACAAAAATCCAGAAAATCACATTGTATGATTTTTAACTAATTAATTTGCATTTTATTGCATGACATAAGTATTTGATACATCAGAAAAGCAGAACTTAATATTTGGTACAGAAACCTTTGTTTGCAATTACAGAGATCATACGTTTCCTGTAGTTCTTGACCAGGTTTGCACACACTGCAGCAGGAATTTTGGCCCACTCCTCCATACAGACCTTCTCCAGATCCTTCAGGTTTCGGGGCTGTCGCTGGGCAATATCGGACTTTCAGCTCCCTCCAAAGATTTTCTATTGGGTTCAGGTCTGGAGACTGGCTAGGCCACTCCAGGACCTTGAGATGCTTCTTACTCCTTAGTTGCCCTGGCTGTGTGTTTCGGGTCGTTGTCATGCTGGAAGACCCAGCCACGACCCATCTTCAATGCTCTTAGTGAGGGAAGGAGGTTGTTGGCCAAGATCTCGCCATACATGGCCCCATCCATCCTCCCCTCAATACGGTGCAGTCATCCTGTCCCCTTTGCAGAAAAGCATCCCCAAAGAATGATGTTTCCACCTCCATGCTTCACGGTTGGGATGGTGTTCTTGGGGTTGTACTCATCCTTCTTCTTCCTCCAAACACGTCGAGTGGAGTTTAGACCAAAAAGCTCTATTTTTGTCTCATCAGACCACATGACCTTCTCCCATTCCTCCTCTGGATCATCCAGATGGTCATCCAGATGGTCAAACCTCAGACGGGCCTGGACATGCGCTGGCTTGAGCAGGGGGACCTTGCGTGCGCTGCAGGATTTTAATCCATGACGGCGTAGTGTGTTACTAATGGTTTTCTTTGAGACTGTGGTCCCAGCTCTCTTCAGGTCATTGACCAGGTCCTGCCGTGTAGTTCTGGGTTGATCCCTCACCTTCCTCATGATCATTGATGCCCCACGAGGTGAGATCTTGCATGGAGCCCCAGACCGAGGGTGATTGACCGTCATCTTGAACTTCTTCCATTTTCTAATAATTGCGCCAACAGTTGTTGCCTTCTCACCAAGCTGCTTGTCTATTGTCCTGTAGCCCATCTCAGCCTTGTGCAGGTCTACAATTTTATCCCCGATGTCCTTAGACAGCTCTCTGGTCTTGCCCATTGTGGAGAGGTTGGAGTCTGTTTGATTGAGTGTGTGGACAGGTGTCTTTTATACAGGTAACGAGTTCAAACAGGTGCAGTTAATACAGGTAATGAGTGGCGAACAGGAGGGCTTCTTAAAGAAAAACTAACAGGTCTGTGAGAGCCGGAATTCTTACTGGTTGGTAGGTGATCAAATACTTATGTCATGCAATAAAATGCAAATGAATTACTTAAAAATCATCACTCTGTTTTCTCATGCAATTGCATAGCCTATAGAAATGTTGCGCAACATGGGCTCATGAGCTCTCATGAAGTGTTTGATTAGATTTTCATTTACATTTGCATTGATATCAGAGTGATTAGAGGGACAATAGAGTGCTGAGTACCAGGCAGTTAGCAAGCTTGGTAGGCTACTAATGACCATCAGCAGCATCAGAGCTGGCAAAAGACTAATCACCGTGACTAACCGGTCATGGCGGTAATACAGTCATCGCAACAACCCTAAGTGTGGGTGTCCTTGTACCTTTCTTCTGGGTGGCTATGAAGTTGGTTACACTTGGGTGGCTGGAGATTTTTTTTGGGCCTTCCTCTGACACCGCCTGGTATAGAGGTCCTAGATGGCAGGAAGCACGGTCCCAGTGATTTACTGTGCCGTACACACCACCCTCAGTAGCGCATTGCGGTCGGATGCAAAGCAGTTGCCATACCACGCGGTGATGCAGCCAGTCAAGATGCTCTTGATGGTGCAACTGTAAACTTTTTGAGGATCTGAGGGCCCATGCCAAATCTTTTCAGCCTGCTGAGGGGGAAGGGATGTTCTTCATGACTGTGTCGGTGTGTTTGAACCATAATAGATTCTTAGTGATGTGGACACCGAGGAACTTGAAGCTCTCGACCTGCTCCACTTCAGCCCTGTCGATGTGAATGTGTGTGTGTGTGGGGGGGGGGGGGGGGGGGGGGCGTGCTCAGCCCTTCGTTTCCTTTAGTCCATGATCAGCTCCTTTGTCTTACTGATGTTGAGAGAGAAGTTGTTGTCCTGGCACCACATTGCCAGGTCTCTGACCTCCTCCCTATAGGCTGTCTCATCGTTGTTTCTGATCAGGCCTACCACCGTCGTGTCGTTGGCAAACTTAATGATGGTGTTGGAGTCGTGCATGGCCATGCAGTCATGGGTGAACGCTGAGCTGTAGTCACTGAACAACATTCTCACAAGTGGAAGGGCAGTGTGGAATAGAGATTGCGTCATATGTGGATCTGTTGGGGCGGTATGGGAATTGGAGTGGGTCTGGGATGTCTGGGATGATGGTGTAGATGTGAGCCATGACCAGTCTTTAAAATTATTTCATGGCTACAGATGTGAGTGCTACAGGGCGATAGTCATTTAGACAGGTTACCTTGGCGTTCTTAGGCACAGGGACTATTGTGGTTTGCTTGAAACATGTAGGTATTACAGACTGGGTCAGGGAGAGGTTGAAAATGTCAGTGAAGACACTTGCCAGCTGGTTAGCACATGCTCTGAGTAATCTGTCTGGCCCAGTGGCCTTGTGAAATTTACCCTGTTTAAAGGACTTACTCACATTGGCTATGGAGAGCGTGATCATACTGTCATCCAGAACAGCTGGTGCTCTCAGACATGGTTCAGTGTCGCTTGCCTCGAAGTGAGCATAGAAGGCATTTAGCTCGCTTGGCAGACTTGTGTCACTGGGCAGCTCATGGCTGGGTTTCCTTTTGTATCTGTGATAGTTTGCAAGGCCTGTCACATCCGACGAGTGTCAAAGCCGGTATAGTAGGATTCGATCTTTGTCTTGTATTGCCACTTTGCCTGTTTGATAGTTCGTCAAAGGTTGTAGCGGGATTTCTTAGAAGTGTCCCCTTAGTGTCGCGCTCCTTGAAAGTGGCAGCCTTTAGCTCAGTGCGGATGTTCCCTGTAATCCGTGGCTTCTGATTGGGATATGGACGTACAGTCACTGTGGAGACGACTTCGTCGATGCACTTATTTAAGAAGCTGGTGACTGATGTGATAAACTCCTCAATGCCATCGGATGAATCCCGGAACATATACCAGTCTGTGCTAGCAAAACAGTTCTGTAGCTTAGCATCCGCTTCTTCTGACCACTTTTTTATTGACTGAGTCACTGGTGCTTCCTGCTTTAGTTTTTGCTTGTAAGAAGGAATCAGGAGGATAGAATCATGGTCAGATTTGCCAAATGGAGGGTGAGGGAGAGCTTTGTATGCGTCTCTGTGTGTGGAATAAAGGTGGTCTAGAGTTTTTTTCCCCCTGTCTTAGTGCCAGCATCGGTTTGTGGTGGTAAGTAGACAGCTACGAGTAATATAGATGAAAACTCTCTTGGTAAATAATGTTGTCTACAGCTTATCATGGATACTCTACCTCAGGCGAGCAAAACCTTGAGACTTCATTCGATTTTGTGCACCAACTGTTGTTTACAAATATATATAGACCCCAAACACCTTGTCTTACCAGAGGCGGATGTTCTGTCCTGCCGATACAGCGTAAAACCCACCAGCTGTATGTTATTCATGTCGTCGTTCAGCCACGACTCTGTGAAATATAAGATATTACAGTTTTTAATGTCCCGTTTGTAGGATATATGTGATCATAGTTTGTCTATTTTATTATCCAATGATTGTACGTTGGCTAATAGGACCGATGGTAAAGGCAGATTACACACTCGCCTTCGGATCCTTACAAGGCACCCCAACCTACATCCCCAACATCTCTGTCTCTTTCTCCTGCAAATGACGGGGATGAGGGCCTTGTCGGGTGTCTGAAGTAAACCCTTCGTGTCCGACTCGTTAAAGAAAAAATCCTCTCCCAGTACGAGGTGAGTAATCGCTGTCCTGATATCTAGAAGCTCTTTTTGGTCATAAGAGACGGTCGCAGAAACATTATGTACAAAATAAGTTACAAACTACCCGAAAAAACACACACAATAGCACAATTTGTTAGGGGATCGTAAAAACGGCAGCCATCTTCTCCGGCGCCATTATGTGAATATAATATCATATCCAATACCATCATCAAGTTTGCTGGCGACACAATGGTGGTAGGCCTGATCACGGATGGTGATGAGTCAGCCTACAGGGAGGAGGTCAGAGACTTAGGAGTGTGGTGCCAAGACAACAACCTGTCCCTCAATGTCAGTAAGACCAAGGAGATGATCGTGGACTATAGGAGAAAGAAGGGAGAGCACGCCTCCATCCACATCGACAGGGCTGTTATTAAAGAGCGGGTCGAGAGCTTCAAGTTCCTTGGCGTCCACATCACTAAGGACTTAACATGGTCCACACAAATCCCGCACAATCGTGAAGAGGGCACGGCAGCACCTCTTCCCCCCCAGAAAGCTGAGAAGATTTGGCATGGGCCCTCAGATCCTCGAAGTTCTACAGCTGCATCATCAAGTACATCTTGACTTGCTGCATCACCGCTTGGAATGGCAAATGTACCGTCCTTGACAGTAAAGCGCTACAGAGGGTGGTGCGGACAGCACGGTACATCACTGTGGCCTAGCTCCCTGCCATCCAGGACCTCTATATCAGATTGTTCACTCTGCTACCGCCCGGCAAACGGTACCAGAGAATCATCTGGCTCTGAGACAGCTTCTACCCCCAAGCCATAAGACTGCTTAATAGCCAGACTGCTAAATAGTCAATTAACGGTACACAAACTATCAGCACTGACTCTGTCTTGCACTGACCCTACACACACTCACTGGACTTTATATACAAAGCATATACAGTACACACTCACACACACTAGATTGACACTCCCACACACAACATACGCCCACACACACATAACACACACAAACCAACACAACACAACACAAACACAAATGCATACACATTACACACACACACTTTTAAGCATAATTTGCTGCTGCTACTCTTTTCTTTATTTTACACGTATTATTATCTATTCTGACGCCTAGTCACTTTGGACGTCAGCATGTTTCAGTTCGACTGGCACTGAACGAGTTTGCTGGCGTACTCCCTTAAAAGACATTAGCTTGAAAACCGAAAAAAATGGGGTAAAGCAGCAATATTACCCTGGGACAGTAGAGGCTGATGAGCTGATAATAGCCATCTATGGCCAAACAAGGAAGTGACAACACCCAAACAAGGAAGAGAATAACACTAGAGAATAAAATAGTGTACACAGAGAGACACTTGACTGACAAGAATTGCCCGGGATCCAAAATATTTGCTTTACCTAGCAAGACAAGAGAGATAGTGTAACGGCTGTCTAATTCCTCCTCCTCGGATGAGGAGAAGGAGTAAGGGTCAGACCAAAACGCAGAGTGGTTAGTGTTCATTATTTACTGAAAGTCAACAAAACACAAAACAACCAACAAACGTGACAAAACCGAAACAGTCCTGTGTGGCACAAAACCTGACACAGGAACAAACACCCACAAAACACACGTGAAACCCAGGCTGCCTAAGTATGATTCTCAATCAGGGACAACGATTGACAGCTGCCTCTGATTGAGAATCATACCCGGCCGAACACAAACATCCCAACATAGAAAATCACACATAGACAAACCCACCCAACTCACGCCCTGACCAACTAAATAAATACAAGACAAAAGAAAACAGGTCAGGAACGTGACATAACCCCCCCCTTAAGGTGCGAACTCCGGGCGCACCAGCATAAACTCTAGGGGAGGGTCTGGGTGGGCGTCTGTCCACGGTGGCGGCTCTGGCGCTGGTCGTGGTCCCCACCCCACCATAGTCAATCACCTCTTCCGTAGCCTCCTCCAAATTAACCCCACTAGATTAAGGGGCAGCACCGGACTGAGGGGCAGCACCGGACTGAGGGGCAGCACCGGACTGAGGGGCGGATCCAGGCTGGCTGGCTCTGGCGGATCCAGGCTAGCTGGCTCTGGCGGATCCAGGCTGGCTGGCTCTGGCGGGTCCTGGCTGGACGGCTCTGGCTGGACGGCTCTGGCTGGTCCTGGCTGGACGGCTCTGGCTGGTCCTGGCTGGACGGCTCTGGCTGCTCATGGCTGGACGGCTCTGGCTGCTCATGGCTGGACGGCTCTGGCTGCTCATGGCTGGACGGCTCTGGCTGCTCATGGCTGACGGGCAGCTCTGAAGACTCGGGACAGACGGACAGCGCTGGGCAGGCAGACAGTTCAGACAGTGCTGGGCAGGCAGACAGTTCAGACAGCGCTGGGCAGGCAGGCAGCTCAGACACTGGCTGCGCTGGAGAGGAGGAAGGCTCTGACAGCGCTGGACAGGTGGGAGCAACTGGAGAGAGAAGACGGAGAGACAGCCTGGTGCGGGGGGCTGCCACCGGAGGACTGGTACGTGGAGGTGGCACCGGAAAACCGGACCGTGAAGGAGGACACGTGCTCTTGAGCACCGAGCCCACCCAACCTTACCTGGTTGAATGGCCCCCGTAGCCCTGCCAGTGCGGCGAGGTGGAATAGCCCGCACTGGGCTATGCTGGCGAACCGGGGACACCATTTGTAAGGCTGGTGCCATGTACGCCGGCCCGAGGAGACGCACTGGAGGCCAGATGCGTTGGGCCGGCTTCATGACACCCGGCTCGATGCCCAACCTAGCCCGGCCAGTGCGGCAAGGTGGAATAGCACGCACTGGACTAAGCACGCGTACTGGGGACACCGTGCGCTTTACCGCATAACACGGTGTCTGACCAGTACGACGCCCTCTCACTCCACGGTAAGCACGGGGAGTTGGCTCAGGTATCCTACCCGGCTTTGCCACACTCCGCGTGTGCCCCCCCCCCCCCCCAAGAAATTTTTGGGTCTGACTCTCGGGCTTCCGTGCTAGCCGCGTACCTTCATACCGCCGGTTCCTCTCTCCGGTTGCCTCTGCTCTCCTCGCTGCCTCCAGCTGTTCCCATGGGAGGCGATCCTTTCCAGCCAGGATCTCCTCCCATGTGTAGCAACCCTTGCCGTCCAAGACGTCTTCCCATGTCCATTCCTGTGTCTGTCTCTGCTGCTGTCGCTGCCCTTTTCCACTCCGCTTGGTCCTTTGGTGGTGGGTGTTTCTGTAACGGCTGTCTAATTCCTCCTCCTCGGATGAGGAGAAGGAGTAAGGGTCAGACCAAAACGCAGAGTGGTTAGTGTTCATTATTTACTGAAAGTCAACAAAACAACCAACAAACGTGACAAAACCGAAACAGTCCTGTGTGGCACAAAACCTGACACAGGAACAAACACCCACAAAACACACGTGAAACCCAGGCTGCCTAAGTATGATTCTCAATCAGGGACAACGATTGACAGCTGCCTCTGATTGAGAATCATACCCGGCCGAACACAAACATCCCAACATAGAAAATCACACGTAGACAAACCCACCCAACTCACGCCCTGACCAACTAAATAAATACAAGACAAAAGAAAACAGGTCAGGAACGTGACAGATAGGGAGACGAATGTAGGAGAATACGGTTGAAAAAGAGATGGTGAAATGTTTCAAGAAAGTTATTTCGGGTCCAAATTGCTGCAGAAGATCATAGATTCACCACTGCCAGCTGTCCTGCCAGGTAGAAAAACACCAAGTCCATGTTTTCTTGAGAGATGCAGCTAACCCCCTACTTGAGAATCTCATGCGTACTTATCCAGGTATGTTGATAATAGAATGTTGGAATCTATTTAACTTCTGTTCTGTTTCAAATTTCCCTAGTTGCTGCATACATGTATGCACCTCTTCTGGAATATGGTTCCTGGAAAATGGTATGGTGTTTTTTTTGTTGACCAAATAAGCTATAGTTTATATCTGACATACAGTGGGGAGAACAAGTATTTGATACACTGCCGATTTTGCATGTTTTCCTACTTACAAAGCATGTAGAGGTCTGTAATTTTTAACATAGGTACACTTCAACCGTGAGAGACGGAATCTAAAAATAAAAAATCCACAAAATCACATTGTATGATTTTTAAGTAATTAATTTGCATTTTATTGCATGACATACAGTATATTCTCATATATTCTCTGCCACTCTCGTTGTCGGAGAGTCATAGAGAATGTCATATAGAATGCATTCAACATCATGGCTGCAAGAACATTGTGAAGGCATGTGTGGCCCTCCACAACTACTTGTCCTCCAATGATGAAGCTTTTGAGACGATTGCAAGATGTGTGCCTCCTACTTTTGCTGATATGACAACAATCTCCAAGAGCCAGGGAGACCTCATGCCAGGGCGACATGGCTTGCAAGTGAAACAAGAAACAAGCTAAGGGACTTATTCCTCTCCCCCCTGGACATGTGCCATGGCAGGAAGACATGGTTAGGAAAGGACAACTCAACCCAAGGTCAGCCAATCATGCAGAATTGGCCTTTGTTTGGACGGCTCACAGACTCACTCAGTTCTTCTTCCAAAGTACTTTGTACTAAAATGTGGAGTTGTAATCTTGTTAATAAAATTAAACTTGGAAATATGATGTATTAGTGTGCATCCGAGCTGGTCATGGGTGCACCTCAGCCACGCCAAGGTCCTAAACGATATCATAACCGCAATCGATAGAAGACAATACTGTGCAGCCGTATTCATCGACCTGGCCAAGGCTTTCGACTCTGTCAATCACCGCATTCTTTAAAACCTTTTCTCAATATAGGGGGTGCTGTTTCAACGTTAGCATTTATCGTCTCCAAATTAAACTGCCTCATACTCAATTCTTGCTCGTACAATATGCATATTATTGTTATTATTGGATAGAAAACACTCTCTAGTTTCTATAGCCGTTTGAATTATGTCTCTGAGTGAAACAGAACTCATTCTACAGCACTTTTCCTGATATGGAGTGAGATTTCAGAAATTTTGGCCTCTGGTCCCAGGTCAGTTTTAAAGTCCCTGTAAATCCTATGAGGATACAAACACTGCCCATGCCTTCCTCTAGATGTCAGTAAGAGGTGACAATTTGAATGGAGTCGATTGCGCAATCAGGGCCTGTATAAAACGCGAAAGACCGGATGTACCGTTCTTTTCCTGCTGCGCCTGACGCAAGATGGACGTCGCACTGGCTCTCTTTCCAAGCGTTGGTTTAGCCACTTATATATCGCCGGTCATGTTTTTACTCGTTATAGGTGTTAAAGACATCATAAGGTAGTTAATTTAAACCGTTTTATAGCAATTTATATCCGTTTAGTGCGATTTTGAGGCATTGCTTTGTGATGCACTTTGAAGCGCCGGGCACGTTTCGGGGTCCCGGTCGAACGTTAGTGGGCATTTCGACGGACAAGAGGACATCTTTCGACCAAAAGAAGATTAGACCCAAGAAAGGATACATTGCCCAAGAATCTGATGGAAGATCACCTCACAGTAAGAAATATTTAAGATGATAAATCGTTGTTCTGTCGAAAAATGTTATACGCATATTCCGCCATTTTTTTTGGTATAGCTTCGCTTGGCGAACCCTGTATTGCACAGTAAGGATAATTTTAGAAATGTAATTCAGCGATTGCATTAAGAACTAATTTGTCTTTCGATTGCTGTCCACCCTATATTTTTTAGTCAAGTTTACGATTAGTTATTCATTACGCCAGATCACTGTCCAAAATGGAGCCCGACATTTTCAGGCTAGTTTTGCTAGTATTGTCATGTTATAACCACGTTTTTTTGTGGCTAAATATGCACATTTTCGAACAAACTCTATATGTATGTTGTAATATGATGTTACAGGAGTGTCATCAGAAGAATTCTGAGAAGGTTAGTGAAAAAATTAATACATTTTGGCGATGATTACGTTATCTCTCTCTTTGGCTTGTATCAATGCTCGGGTAACGTTTGCACATGTGGTATGCTAATATAACGATTTATTGTGTTTTCGCTGTAAAACACTTAGAACATCTGAAATATTGTCTGAATTCACAAGATCTCTGTCTTTCCATTGCTGTGAGCTGTGTATTTTTAAGAAATGTTTTATGATTAGTAATTAGGTAATACACGTTGCTCTCTGTATTTATTCTAGTCGAGTTGTGATGGTGGGTGCAATTGTAAACTATGATTTCTACCTGAAATATGCACATTTTTCTAACAAAAACGATCCTATACAATAAATATGTTATCAGACTGTCATCTGATGAGGTTTTTTCTTGGTTAGTGGCTATCAATATCTTTATTTGGCCGAATTGGTGATAGCACCTGATGGAGTAAGAAACTGATGGAGTTAGAAAAGTGGTGTATTTTGCTAACGTGGTTAGCTAATAGATTTACATATTGTGTCTTCCCTGTAAAACATTTTAAAAATCTGAAATGGTGGCTTTATTCACAAGATCTGTATCTTTCATCTGGTGTCTTGGACTTGTGATTTAATGATATTTAGATGCTAGTATTTACTTGTGACGCTATGCTAGGCTATGCTAGTCAGCTTTTTTACTGTGGGGGGTGCTCCCGGATCCGGGATGAGTACCAAGTAAAAGTTAAGGCAGACTCAACAGCCTTAGTTTCTAAAATGACTGCCTCGCCTGGTACTTCAACTACTTCTCAGACAGAGTTCAGTGTGTCAAATCGGAGGGCCTGTTGTCCGGACCTCTGGCAGTCTCTATTGGGGTGCCACAGGGTTCAATTCTCGGGCCGACTCTTTTCTCTGTATACATCAATGATGTCGCTCTAGCTGCTGGTGATTACGCTGACGACACCATTCTGTATACTTCTGGCCCTTCTTTGGACACTGTGTTAACAAACCTCCAGACGAGCTTCAATGCCATACAACTCTCCTTCCGTGGCCTCCAACTGCTCTTAAATACAAGTAAAACTAAATGCATGCTCTTCAACTGATTGCTGCCCATACCTGCCCGCCCGTCTAGCATCACTACTCTGGACGGTTCTGATATGTGGAACAAACATACCCTCGTAAAATGTACTATCCTACCGATCCTTGACTTTGGCGATGTCATTTACAAAATAGCCTCCAACACTCTACTCAGCAAATTGGATGCAGTCTATCACAGTGCCATCCGTTTTGTCACCAAAGCCCCATATACTACCCACCACTGCGACCTGTATGCTCTCGTTGGCTGGCACTCGCTTCATATTCATCGGCAAACCCACTGGCTCCAAGTCATCTGTAAGTCTTTGCGAGGTAAAGCCCCGCCTTAGCTCACTGGTCACCATAGCAGCACCCACCCGTAGCACGCGCTCCAGAGGTATATTTCACTGGTCACCCCCAAAGCCAATTCCTCCTTTGGTCACCTTTCCTTCCAATTCTCTGCTGCTAATGACTGGAATGAATTGCAAAAATCACTGAAGCTGGAGTCTTATATCTCCCTCACTAACTTTAAGCATCAACTGTCAGAGCAGCTTACCGATCATTGCACCTGTACATAGCCCATCTGTAAATAGCCGACCCAACTATCTCATCCACATATTGTTTTTTGTTTTGTTGCTCCTTTGCACCCCAGTATCTGTACTTGCACATTCATCTTCTGCACATCCATCACTCCAGTGTTTAATTGTTAAATTGTAACTATTTTGCCACTATGGCCTATTTATTGCCTTACCTCCCTAATCTTACCTCATTTGCACACACTGTATCTAGACTTTTCTATTGTGTTATTGACTGTATGTTTGTTTATTCTATGTGTAACTCTGTGTTGTTGTTAGTGTCACACTTACTTGCTTTATCTTGGCCAGGTCTCAGTTGTAAATGAGACCTGGCCTACCTGGTCTACCTGGTTAAATGAAGGTGAAGAAAAAAATATATATTTTAATTTAGATTAGATTGAACTACCCCACACAAGTAGAAGAAAGCCTGTAAAATCTGTAGCACAAAACTCTTCTCAACGTTGCCAGCACTTAATGTTCAAATAGAATGCATTGAAACACATTGTATTGAGATGAGGAAACAGAGCTTTTTCAGCACAAAAAATCAACAGTTATTCTTCCACCTGGGCTCTGAAAGTAAACCACATTACAAAACTGGTTGTTTTGATCCTGGATGCTGATTGGTTGATATGCAGGAGTTGTGTAAATCATTATTTATTTAAGTTCTTGTCTCTCAACATAATTGAATCTCTGCTAGCTAGCTATATGCAAATTATTTGTTTAGCATAGTAATGTCAAATTAATAGAATGATTAACGACTGGATCAAAACATGAGAAAATAACTAACAACCAGCCCAACGTTACTATGCTAAACAAATCATTGGTATGTAGCTAGCTAGCAGAGATTCAATGATGATGAGAGTTGAGAGATGATTGAATAAATATCCAATAGGCCTACATAGGGCACACTGCGCTGGTTAATAAATTAATGGAATTCTGAGTGTTTACAGTTTCCATGGTGTATTATTCATTTCACGTTCATTCTAGGGCTAGCCAGCCTACTGGAAGTGGAGAGATTGCATTTGTAAAATGATACATTGTTGCACATGTCATAGAGGCAGACAGGTAGATTTATACAACCCCGACTGTTGCAAACCAAATAGCATGGAAAAATAATATGTAGATGCTTTTTTCCCAAAAGAGATATAGTTTATGAATTTCCTGCCTGGGCTGCGGGACAGTGGAATTATGACATTAAGATGTCATGTTATTTTGTCCCACAAGTCATTGTTCCACAACTCCCGCATATCAACCAATCAGCATCCAGGATCCGAACAACCCGTTTGAGAAGGAAATATAATTGAAGTGTCAGGGTGTAACTACAAACATTTATTAATAATACTACTAATATTTCTGAAGAATATAACAGTGTCTGCTAAGAACATAAATGTAAACAACACATGTCAATTAAATATAATTAAAGTGTCACACGCTACCCAAACCGGACGCGTCACATGCGCTAGCATTGCAAAATAAATGTACACATACATGTTATTCAATCATTGCACCCACACTGCTCGTGCACGCCATTGAGCGTCTGCGTTGCCAAGTGTTAAAATAGAAGTTGCTTCTATTTGTGACGCCGAACGCGATGCAAGTCCTGCCTCTCCCTTCTCCTAATTGGCTTTTAGTGTCACGGCTTCAATAAGTGGTGAGTGCAGGAGTCAGGAGTAGAGAGCAGGGTAGTTCCAAAAGATGTGGATTTTTAATATTCCAAATACAACCAGAAAGACGGTCACGCCACACACACAAGGGCGCGTAGTAAAGTCCCAGTCCAACAAACAGGACGAAACTGAGCAGGAACAGACACCACAAGAATAAAGGAACACCACAAACAGAAAAACAAGCCCGCACAAAAGCCGGCGGGCCAACTGGGTTTAAATAGCCCACAACCAAACCTAAACACAAAACAGGTGCAACAAATCAGACACAACTAAATGAAACAGAAAAGGGGATCGGTGGCAGCTAGTAGGCCGGCGACGACGACCGCCGAGCACCGCCCGAACAGGAAGAGGCACCATCTTCGGCGGGATTCGTGACAGTACCCCCCCTGCGCGCCGACCCCGGCCTCGAGGGCGACCCGGAGGGCGAGGAGCAGGGCGATCCGGGTGGAGGCGGGGAAAGTCCTTCAAGAGGGAAGGATCCAAAATGTCCCCCACCGGTACCCAGCAACTCTCCTCTGGACCGTACCCCTCCCAGTCCACGAGGTACTGCAGGCCCCTCACCCGGCGTCTCGAGTCCAGAATAGCACGTACCGTGTACGCCGGGGACCCCTCGATGTCCAGAGGGGGCGGAGGTACCTCCGGCACCTCGCCTTCTTGTAGGGGACCAGCTACCACCGGCCTGAGGAGAGACACATGAAACGAGGGGTTAATGTTGCAATCTATAACACACCTCGTTTATCCTCCTCAGGACTTTAACAGGCCCCACACACTGCGGCCCCAGCTTCCGGTAGGGCAGGCGGAGGGGCAGGTTTCGGGCCGAGAGCCAGTCCCTGCCCCTTGGTGCAAACACAGGGGCCTCACTGCGGTGGCGGTCAGCGCTCTTCTTCTGCCGTCCACCGGCCTGCTTAAGAGAGTCCTGGACTGCCCGCCAGGTCTCCCTAGAGCGCTGTACCCACTCCTCCACCGCAGGAGCTTTGGCCTGACTCTGATGCCACGGAGCCAGGACCGGCTGGTAGCCCAGCACGCATTGGAATGGCAACATGTTCTCGGAGGAGTGACGGAGTGAGTTCTGCGCCAACTCCGCCCATGGGACGTACCTCACCCAGTCTCCTGGCCAGTCCTGGCAATACGACCGCAGAAACCTACCCACTTCCTGGTTCACTCTTTCCACCTGCCCATTACTCTCGGGGTGAGAACCAGATGTCAGGCTGACCGAGACCCCCAGACGCTCCATAAACGCCCTCCAAACACAGGACGTGAACTGGGGACCTCGATCAGATACGATGTCCTCCGGCACCCCGTAGTGCCGGAAGACGTGGGTAAATAGAGCCTCCGCAGTCTGTAGGGCCGTAGGGAGACCAGGCAATGGGAGGAGACGGCAGGACTTAGAGAACCGATCCACAACGACCAGAATGGTAGTGTTCCCCTGAAATGGGGGAAGATCAGTAAGAAAGTCCACCGATAGATGAGACCAGGGCCGTTGTGGAACCGGGAGGGGCTGTAACTTCCCTCTGGGCAGGTGCCTAGGAGCCTTACTCTGAGCGCACACCGAACAGGAGGAGACATAGAGCCTCACGTCCTTAGCTAAGGTGGGCCACCAGTATTTCCCCCTAAGACCCCGCACCGTCCTCGCAATCCCCGGATGACCTGAAGAAGGTAGTGTGTGAGCCCACCGAATCAATTGATCATGGACACCAAGCGGCACGTACCTGAGACTGGTCGGACACTGTGAGGGCGCAGGTTCCAACCGCAACGCCCGCTCGATGTCCGCGTCCACCTCCCATACCACCGGAGCCACCAGCCTAGAAGCTGGAAGGATGGGAGTCGGATCGATGGACCGGTCCTCAGTGTCATAGAGACGGGACAGCGCGTCGGCCTTAGTGTTGAGGGAACCTGGTCGATAAGAGATGGTAAATCTAAATCGAGTAAAGAACATGGCTCACCTAGCCTGACGCGGATTCAGTCTCCTCGCCGCCCGGATATACTCCAGATTGCGGTGGTCAGTCCAGATGAGGAAAGGGTGTTTAGCCCCCTCAAGCCAGTGTCTCCACACCTTCAGGGCTTTTACCATAGCTAGCAACTCCCGGTCCCCCACATCATAGTTCCGAAAAGAAAGCGCAGGGGCGGAGCTTCGGTGGCGTGCCCGAGCGCTGTGACAGCACGGCTCCAACCCCAGCCTCAGACGCATCCACCTCCACTATGAATGCTAACGAAGGGTCCGGATGCGCCAACACGGGCGCGTCAGTAAACAGCGTCTTCAGCTGGCTGAAAGCTCCATCTGCCTCGGCCGACCACCGTAAACGCACCGGCCCCCCCTTCAGCAGTGAGGTAATAGGCGTCGCCACTTGGCCAAAACCCCGGATAAACCTCCGGTAGTAATTGGCAAACCCTAACAACCGCTGCACCTCCTTTACCGTGGTCGGAGTCAGCCAATTACGCACGGCGTTAACGCGGTCACACTCCATCACCACCCCCGAGGTGGAAATGCGATAACCCAGGAAGGAAACGGCTCGTTTGGAGAACACACATTTCTCAGCCTTGACGTATAGGTCATGCTCCAACAGTCGCCCAAGTACCTTGCTCACCAGGGAGACATGCATGTGGCAGAATAGATCAAGATGTCATCAATGTATACCACCACACCCTGCCCGTGCAGTTTCCTGAGAATCTCATCGACAAAGGATTGAAAGACGGCTGGAGCATTCTTTAACCCATACGGCATGACGAGGTACTCATAGTGGCCTGATGTGGTACTAAACGCTGTTTTCCACTCGTCTCCCTCCCGAATACGCACCAGATTATACGCGCTCCTGAGATCCAGTTTTGTGAAAAAACGCGCTCCGTGGAATGATTCCACCGCCGTAGCGATGAGAGGTAGCGGATAACTAAATCCCACTGTGATCGAATTTAGACCTCGATAATCAATGCACGGACGCAGTCCTCCCTCCTTTTTCTTCACAAAAAAGAAACTCGAGGAGACAGGTGACATGGAGGGCCGAATGTACCCCTGTCTCAGAGCTTCCGTGACATATGTCTCCATAGCCAACGTCTCCTCCTGAGACAATGGGTACACGTGACTCCTGGGAAGTGCAGCGTTCTCCTGGAGGTTTATCACGCAACCCCCCCGTCGATGGGGTGGTAATTTGGTCGCCTTCCTTTTACAAAAAGCGATCGCCAAATCGGCATATTCTGGGGGAATGCGCACAGTGGAAACCTGGTCTGGACTCTCCACCGACGTGGCACCGATGGAAACTCCTATACACCTACCTGAACACTCCTCTGACCACCCCAACTTACGGGCGAGTCCGCGATCCATAAAACTCCCAGCTGCGCCTGAATCGATTAGCGCCATATGCTGGAGAGAGGGAAAAAAACGCAGGAAAAAAAAATGTGACCAACAGGGAGCTCTGGGTGAGTTTGGTGCCTACTCACCTGGGGTGGCCGAGAAGTGTTCCGCCTGCCATCTCGACTCCCTGACTGACTCCTCCAGCACCGGTCCGAAGTGTGTCCTCTCCGGTCGCAGTAGGTGCAGGAGGAGCCTCCTCCGCCGGTCCCCCTAGATGCAGCTCCTCCCAGCTCCATCGGAGTTGGAGCGGGAGGACTGGGAGGTGGCAGCTAGTAGGCTGGCGACGACGACCGCCGAGTGCCGCCCGAACAGGAAGAGGCACCATCTTCGGCGGGATTCGTGACATTTAGAAGCATATACCCACGTGCCATCTCCTCATTGGTTATACCCGCATGGGAGATTGAAAGATGAACTGAGGTCAGTCGGTCGGTTGTGGTAATACACCTTATTATGAAAGTTAGATGCCAATCACCATATAAAGTCCAAAGAAGAAAAAGCCTGGAAGGAGGAGAGATGACTAGAAACGATTCGGTTGACCGTTTTATGTGTGGATTAATTGTCGGAGAAGAGAACCTTGTGCATTTCAGGTAAAATAACAACTGAATGTTTATATCCCTGGACAAATTAGTTAGCAACAGCATGCTAGCTAAATGGGACAAATTAGCTAGCAACTGCAAGCTAGCTAGCTAAATTGCCATAAATGTTTAATGCTTTTCAACCTGTCCCCAAATTAATATAATTGGTTCAGAATTTGTTTTGATACTTCAACCTGCGTGTCGTGATCGCATTTGGTGTGGGGGGACAAAGTCAATTTGCACACGATGGCGCACGCAGACGCACACGCACGCGCGCATCCGTTTTGGGCATGGTGTCAGAAAATAGATGATATTATTTGTACAATAGTACAAATGTGTCTGCGAAAAACAGACATATAAACAACAAAAGTGTCTATGGAATAAAAGGAAAGTATCTAGTGTCTGACTCCTGAGATGTCTGAATAACAACAAAACAAGTTGTTCATTTCACTGTGGTCCCAGTCGGTCCATGTCCTCTTCTTGAATGGTGATCAAATGGTGATCAAATTCCTCCCGCAATTTTGGCGATGAAATCACCTTTCTGTGCCGGGGCCCTGTGGAGAGGATGGGTGGGGATTACAGGAGTGTCTGTGGAGAGGATGGGGGGGGGATTAGAGGAGTGTCTGTGGAGAGCAGTGTGCATGGTGGGGAAAGGATGAAAAAGAACAACAGAAGATAGGATTGGAGATCAGAATAAAGGAGGAGAGTCTGAAATGATTTACCTCTGGGACAAGCTGGTGGCTCGGTGCAGATCTTGAGATCTGTCTTCAATCATTTGCAATGCATTTTTGAGTGATGTGTCAAGGGCTGAGTCTGCATCTCTTTTCTCCCTTCTCATACCCCTGCTAATACTGCTGCTGCTCTGTGGAATTGGTGAGGAGCAAGCCAGTGGAGTAGGTCTTGGAGGTGGGCCCAGGATAGAGCATCCCAGGTCCTGCATGGAGAAAGTTTCCCATTCTGCACTATAGCTCAGTGTGGGATAAGGCTGGGGGCCGAAGTATAGGGCTCTTTAGTACACATATCCAAACGATCAATGGACAACATATCAAATATCATTAACCAAGACAACAATAGACTATAATGTTGCATACATTTGAGCAGAGTTGTGTAGGTCTGGCCTAGTTACTCAACTCTGCTCAAACTTTTGCAACATTTTAGCTAGCTGGACCTTGCTACCAAACTTTGACTTTGGTGTTAACAACGTGGGAAGCTTATGATTTTCCTTATCTGACAAAATGATGTTTGACCAAAAATTGTAAAGATATTTAGATTAGTTGGTTGGCTTGCTTTCTCTGCACAAGTATGCTGCTTGGCTAGGTAGCCAGCCAAGTAGCTAGTGCTAGCTGGCTAGCTATTGTTATCAAATATGGCTACTGTTTTCCTCAACTACAATAGAAAATACAACAACATACCTCATCCTCTGGTGAAGACAGCATGTTGCTTTCCAACTTCCCATGCATCATGTGCCGAACAAGCCAGGAAAGCTGCAGCAACATTTCTGCAGTAGCCGTTCTAGTGGCATCTCCCTTGGTTATTTATTTTCCTTGATGAACTTGGCGTGAATATTACCCCACTTTTTCCAACAAGTGATTGGGTCGGAACCCAGCATCTCCGCAATATACCTCCATGAATTGGCCTTTACATGCTGGTCTTTATATAATGCATGGCTATAATTGTAGAGGTGCAGGTATTTTTGTACCTCCTCAGCCAAGCGATGCTTGAAGTTGGTGTTGTTGTCATTTGCTATGTTGAATACACACTGAATTTCGGGCTGAATTTGAGAAGATCACCACTACAGTTGACCAATCACCAACGAAGGGGCGTAGACTTCAGCTACCGAACTTCTGTTTGCCTCAAGGAAAAACCCTTGCCAAAGACAAAAAATGAACAAAAACATCACAAAATATCGTCATACTATACACAAACCGGTCAGACCCGATGGGAAGCATGCAGACGCCTTTATTCCTTTCCTCTTATACTGTCTTTTCAAAATACCCCTCCATATACCCCTCAAGAGAGGCATAATAAGTCATGTCAATCTGTACAGAATTGCAGGAAATGCTTTTTAAAATGTCCACAAAACAAATCTGGAGGAGGAACCCTGGACCCCCCAGACCCCCTTCCGCTATTCATGCTATGTTGCCATATAATGCTTACAAGACGAATAACAGTCTCTAAAACTGCACATCGAACGCTCTGGTCTGTCCTAGGAGTGAGGGTAAAACGGTAGGCATGTTCTCTGCTATCTACTTGTTTTAATGATTATTTTGGCTATGGGGAGGGTTCAGGGTAAAAATATATTTTACTGAAAGGAGGGCCATCCATTTTCATTTCAGAGAGGTCAGATGTTCTCCTGGTATCCCTCATTATAAATAATGTACAGTCCCTAACTGTTAATAGCACAGCTGCCAGATATCAGAAAAGAGATACAATCCTCTAGGATCACATGTAGGTCTACTTTCATCTGACAGTTGGGGAAAGGTACATAGAAAAGTTGTGTGTGTGTGTCTTCCCTTGGGGGACAGGGAAAGTGTAACTTTCATTTAGAATGGAAATAAGGGAATGCTCTCCTCTCACTCCCCATCATCATGTGAGACTGAGTTGTGTACTGGGGTGTAAATCACTGTGTACCATTTTCTGAGTCAATTGAGTGCCTGTGTGCGTGCATCAAATCAAATCAAATTTTATTGGTCACATACACATGGTTAGCAGATGTTAATGCAAGAGTAGCAAAATGGCTGTGCTTCTAGTTTCGACTATGCAGTAAAATCTAACAAGTAATCTAACAAATTCACAACAACTACCTTATACACACAAATACACACAAATGTAAAGGGATGAATATGAATATGTACATATAAATACATGGATGAGCGATGGCGTGCGGCATAGGCAAGATGCAGTAGATGGTGTAGAATACAGTATATACATATGATATGAGTAATGTAGGATATGTAAACATTATTAAAGTGCCGTTCTTTAAAGTGACTAGTGATACCTCTATGTAAAACTTATTAAAGTGGCGTTATTTAAAGTGACAAGTGATACCTTTATTAAGTTATTTAAGTGGCCAGAGATTTGAGTCTGTATGTTGGCAGCAGCCTCTCTATGTTAGTGAACAGTCTGATGGCCTTGATATAGAAGCTGTTTTTCAGTCTCTCGGTCCCAGCTTTGATGCACCTGTACTGACCTCGCCTTCTGGATGATAGCCGGGTGAACAGGCTGTGACATCGGGTGCTGTAGGTGTCCTGGAGGGCAGGTAGTTTGCCCCCGGTGATGCGTTGTGCAGACCGCACTACCCTCTGGTGTGTAAGTGTGTATGTGTATGCATCTGTATTTATACTTAAAAACTCTTAAAGGATAAGTTTGTATGCATTCCAACAGTAGTTCAATTCTCACACCATGTGTGCACCATGGACTGGTACTCTATTATCACGGCACATTTGTGAAATACAAAGCTGTAGCATTGCACTGTGTGAAAAAATTAACTGGTCTGGGTTGTCGCCCTCCACATCTGCAGTGGAGGGCGACATGCTGTTAAAAAGTCATTTATGATTTCCATGCTGATTAGGTGGCCCCTGGCAGAGAAGCCCGTATTAACTTTCAGGTTAGCATGCTGTCATCTTCCCAGGCTTCCTGTTGCCTGGAGTAACAAGGAGCTAGAGGATTATTCCTTCACAGGAGCTACATGTCACATGAGGATTTGAACCGCTCTGACAAATAATTCAATGGTTTTTGGATACCTAGTTTAGATTTCCACTGAGGTAGGTGAATACAGTAGACTTGGAGACAGTGTAACCATGCCCTTGAGCATATATACCATACTGAAACTATCTGGAGGATGTCACTTGCACCATTTGACATTGAATCTTTCTTATTTTCACACCGTGTTATTGACTTTGATGGATCTCTCAAGAACATTTCTGAACAAAATGTATTTGTAAAAATAGAAGGAAATAGCATGCAGCGAGCACTTGTACCGAACCACTGGTTAGAGGCTAATGGAGGGATAATGATTGGAAACTTCATGCTCGCTTTACGTGCCCACCCTTCATCTTTCATACTGTAAACCTACCTGACTGTCAGGGCATGCAGAATCTCTTCCCCTAACTAAACTACACACACTGATATCAGGATTTAGATATTTAACATGGAAATTCCCTGGAGTTTGTGTCAGGGCATACAGTAAGGTTGAAATGTATATGCCTATCAGACTAGAAGATATGCATTTGTTCCCCATGCAAAACAATAGGTTAACTGTCCTTTTTGTGGTATGTCATGATGTAACTGACCTTTTGTGTAGTCACTGTTCTTCAATCAGGGTATCATAAACACTCACAAAAAGGGAATAAGTAATAGTGTTTGGTGCAGTTTATTGGTCAACCACAAATCTACCCTTTCCTACATGTCCATTTCCTTTCACCACACAGCAAGAAGAGAGAGTGAAAGACTTGTCATTATAGAGCTTTGGCATCAGTGCTTAGTTCTGAGAAGATACAGAGAGTTTTTGTATTGGGTTTGGAAAAGTCAAAGGAAACCCACAGAATGGGGAACATTTGTGAGCTCTCTAGGACACAAAGCCCTCATTGACACAAACAAACCACTAATTCAAACCAATCCAAATGTCAAACATGTGATGTTATCATCAGCCTGTCTATTAGCCATTTGGCATTATGGTAAAACCCAATCAGAGCTGAAAATGAGGCCATGGGAACAACTGATGTTCTGGTGTCAGTCTTTGTACACATGAACCTTCTGTTCCCGAATACAAACCCAGCAGAAAACACTTCGTGTTCACTCTTGGCTGATTTGTGCACTTGGGGAGGTTTCCCAGCTATTCACCCTGCTTCATTAGCTCAGTCAGTATGTGCTTGACACTTTTATAAGAAGGCTGATTTAGTTGAATTAAGGTGTTTGAAAGGAAAATGGTGTTGTTTTGATACTTCTAGGGGGCAGTTTCCCAGACATAGATTACATTTTTAATTGTACATCATTTTGTGTCCAGTACTAGGCTTAATATTGGTCCTCTAAATGCCCCCATAGACATTTAGGCAATGGTGCAGTTGAAGCTGGTGTAGCAGTTAGCCTAGCGTCGACAGCTTGAATCCCAGATCCGATGGGAAAACTCTGACGTGAAGTGAGCTGGTGAGGGTTGCTGGTATCAGTGAGGGTTGCTGGTATCAAAACTTAGATGCCATTGCCTGCTGTTGAGTGTGACGTGGTGAGGTTGAACCCAGGTGCAGAGAATGGACCAGACAAAGAATCAATGATTTAGGATAATGCAAATACTTTACTGAGAAACAAGGTAGCAGAAGGATCACAGTAATACTGGAACAAAACAACACACACTCGAAAACTTACTCAGGGGCCAGCCACACATGACAACCAAAAATCAATCTTCTGCAAAAACAGAGACAGAAACACACCTCTTTTAAAGCGGAAATCATAATGGCAAATAGATACCACCTGAGTGTCATAATTATCTCTAAGATGGTCTCTGCCGCTATCTGGTTGCTGGTGGAACTATGACACTTGTGCATTTGAGCAAAGGACTTAACCCCCGACAACAACAGCTCCCTGGGCAGTCCCCCGCACCGCTCCAAAAACCTGTATACTGTATGTATGTAAAGTATGTGTGTGTTTCGGAGGGGTTCGGTTAAAAGCAGAAGTCAAATTTCGTTTGGACTAATAAAGGGATCTTATCAAATAAAGTGATCTTATCCTAAATGAAGTCACGTTGTCATCGTACCAATTAATAGTATTAGCTTTTTGAACCAACAAATTAATATTTACGTATTCATACCACTTGACTTACTTCTTTGAATTCAAAATGTATTCAATAAATGTTTTTTCTCTCACCAATCTACACACATTACCCCATAAGGACCAAGTGAAAACATGTTTTCAGAAATGTTAGCACATTTATTTAAAATTAAATACAGAAATATCTAATTTACATAAGTATTCACACCCCTGAGTCAATACATGTTAGAATCATCTTTGGCAGTGATTACACCTGTGAGTCTTTCTGGGATTATTCTCTAAGAGATGTGCACACCTGGATTGTACAATATGTGCACATTTTCTTTAAAAAATTGTTCAAGCTCTTGTCAAGTTGGTTGTTGATCATTGCTAGACAGCCATTTCCAAGACAATTTATGTCAAAACTGTAACTAGGCCACTCAGGAACATTCAATGTCGTCTTGATGAGCAACGCCAGCGTATATTTGGCCTTGTGTTTTTGGTTATTGTCATGCTGAAAGGTAAATTTGTCTCCCAGTGTCTGTTGGAAAGCTGACTGAACCAGGTATTCCTCTAAAACAGCCTTTCTTAAATTATGGGTCACGTGTTAGAGTACATTTATAATTATTTCGTTAATTACTGGAATTGATTTGGCCAAGTACATCTGCGCTCTCTGTTCAGTGTGCTCTCTGCTTAGCAGCAGTCTCTGCTCAGTTTGGCAGCTGCTCAAGTGTGAGAGGGAGATGCCCGTGTGCTTCTCCCTTTTCTGCAGTTTTCTTGAAGATCACTCCGCGACACACACGACACAGCGCTGTCGTTCAAGCCACTGACTTGTTATTCCCACTCGCCATCACTCACTGATATCATGAAATGGACTCGTGCTAGCCTCAGTTCTGACTGAGCTCAATTGTCATGAAACGCATATACAGCGATGACTTTCTCTCTCTTTCATACAAACTTATATTGTTGTCATTTTATAACAGGTGATGATAAGCAGAAATAAGGGAGTACTAACTCTCATAGTAGTAGATGTGAGTTTCACTTTCAAACTATCCCCTATGCACAGCTAATAGGTAACATTCGACAGAGCAAGCTAGTTACTGATAGTGCAACACTAGTAACTGTACAGATGAAGATGAAAAATTATCAGGCCTGCCTCCCGAGTTGCGCAGTGGTCTAAGGCATTTCATCGTAGTGCTAGCTAGGCCACTATAGATTCTATGTTCGAGTCCAGGCTCTGTCGCAGCCAGCCGCGACCGGGAGACCCATGGGGTGGTGCACAATTGGACCAGCGTTGTCCGAGTTAGGGAGGGTTTGGCCGGCAGGGATGTCCTTGTCCCACCGTGCACTAGCGACTCCTGTGGCGGGCCGTGCACGCTGACATGGTCGCCAGGTGTACAGTGTTTCCTCCGACACATTGGTACGGCTGGCTTCCGGGTTAAGTGGGCATTGTGTCAAGAAGCAGGCTTGGTTGGGTTGTGTTTTGAGGATGCACAGCTCTCGACCTTTGCCTCTCCCGAGTCCACACGGGAGTTGCAGTGATGAGACAAGACTGTAACTACCAATTGGATACCATGAAAAAGGGGTAGGCCTACTGTACATCTTACTGTATAAATTATTGTTGAAAACTAGTCTAGGTTGGAACTGTTGCTTTTAAAATACAAATATAATTTTTATACTTAACTGGAATAAACTGATTGAAGCAAGATGCTTTTTGCGGCAAACACACTCACGTAGTTCTGGGTTGTTCATCTACAGCAGGAAGCGTTCTCCTGCCTGACTGAGAAAGCAGTAGATGTTCTGGTCCAGTTTGGCACCACATACCTATGTGAGTCAGGGTTCTCAACTCTGACATACTTAAAAAACAAGTACAGAAACAGTTTCAAGGCTGACCATGACCTCAGTGGAGCACTGAGCCCAGAATAGACATGCTTGTTGAAAACTTCAACCAGCCACACACCTCTCATTAGGACTGTGTGTGTGTGTGTGTTTTCTGGTCTACATCTGTGTGATGTTATCAATCAGTTTATTCTAGTTCAGAATAAAAAAAAAAGTATTGTATTTTAACAGCAACAGTTCCAACCTGGACTTTCTTTCAACAATAAAGACGCCTGTGTCTTTGTACTGACTGGGTGTATAGGTACAACATCCAAAGTGTAATTAATAACTTCACCATGCTCAAAGCGGTATTCAATGTCTGCTTTTTTTCTCTATTTTTACCCATCTACCAATAGGTGCCCTTCTTTGTGAGGCATTGGAAAACCTCCCTGGTCTTTGTGGTTGAATCTGTGTTTGAAATTCACTGCTCAATTGATGGACCTTACAGATAATTGTACGTGTTTTCAAGGCCCAAGGCGAGACCCAGATGCAGACACAGGAGGCAGATGGTTGGAGTCTTACAATGTTTAATAATCCAAAGGTGTAGGCAAGAGAATGGTCATGGACAGGCAAAAAGGTCAAAACCAGATCAGAGTCCAGGAGGTACAGAGTGGCAGACAGACTCGTGGTCAAGGCAGGCACAATGGTCAGGCAGGCGGGTACAGAGTTCAGAAACAGGCAAGGGTCAAAACCGGGAGGACTAGAAAAAGGAGAATAGCAAAAGGAGTACGGGAAAAACAGGCTGGTTGACTTGACTAAACATACAAGATGAACTGGCACAGAGAGACAGAAAACACAGGGATAAATACACTGGGGAAAATAAGCGACACCTGGAGGGGGTGGAGACAATCACAGGAACAGGTGAAACAGATCAGGGTGTGACACGTGTGGGATACAGACATGAGGTAGTGAGTCCATGCAACTTATTATGTGACTTGTTAAGCAAATTTGAACTCCTGGACTTATTTAGGCTTACCATAACAAAGGGGTTGAATACTTATTGACTCAAGACATTTCAGCTTTCATTTTTTATTAATTTGTAAAAATGTCATTGTTATGTTCTGTTAATTACTGATGTCCCCTTTAAGAATGGAGCATCCTTGGTCATGCGCAGTGTTGTTCTATGTTATTCTGGTACTAACTGATTCCAGTAAAATGTGAAGCTCCAGTACCATTTCTTGTATTCAGAGTCTTTCTTATTATGTAACTAAGTAATAAGAGCTAAGACACTACAGTCATCACTTTGACATTATGGGGTATTGTGTAGGACAGTGACACAAAATCTCAATTTAATAAATGTTTTATTCAGGCTGTAACAATTAAATGTGGAAAAAGTCAAGTGGTGTGAATACATTCTGAAGGCACTGTATGTGTGTGAGAGAAAAAGAGAGAAGAGAGAGAAGAAGAAAAGGGAGAGGTCTGAGTAGTTCTCCACTGACGTAATGTAGACCTGTGAAGTCAGCGTGGCAGAGTGATGATGGAAAGAAAAGACCAGTGAATGAGAACAAGGAGGAGAAGAAGGGCATGCTCCCATCTCGAGAACCGTATCATCAGAGGACATTATAGGATTGTCTGCTCCGTCATTATTGACGGACGGCAGAATGGGCATGAAGTACAGATTGAATTGTGCTCTATCATGCACTCCTTTCACTGTTGCGTCGTGTAGGGATCACTGGCGTACCGCAGTTTCGCGGGCCTCCTGCAACATTTTTTCAATATTTTTTGGGGGGGTGGGGCAACCTTCCTACAACTCGTATTGTGTGGAAACATTTGCAGTTGTATAGCTAATCTCATGCATTTCTACACATTTTGCAATGAGTCTGAGCTTATTTTTTATACATGTTTTGGTTTGGGGGACCCCAGAGTCCGTGGGCCCCCGCGCCTTGCAGGGGCTGCAGGGGGGTGTTGTACACCAGTGGTAGAGATATATACTGTACTATGGGCAGAGTACAGACCGTTGCAGGCTCTCTAGCTCAGGTTGACACTGCTCTTCATTCTGAGAGTTCGTTATCAGGGCTTTATGGAACCTGCTTTGCTGTGATACAGTAGCTACCTGAGCAGTGGCTAAACTAGCAAGTAGTATACATTCCTATGCAGAAGGTGTCCTCTGTCATGAGGGTACTCTACTCAAATAAGCTGGGGCTTAATGAAGGAGATGGAGAGGAAGAATGAGAAGAAGCCTTAGAACACTCTGACTGTCCTTATTGTTTTTCCAGAGGGGAGCAGGGGGGGTTCCAGACACTAGAAGGGAAGGATGATGGAAGGCTGGGGGCCCAGTTTCCAATCAGTTCCAACTTCCCACAGGGCAAGAAATTCCTTCATTCTCTGCTTTTTCCATAGGAAATATTAACGTGTTACGACTGAGACATTTTTTCAGATAAGAGAGGGATAGTTCACTTTTCCCCACTCTGGTCTGGTTCCTTTGGTTATAGTCCTATTCATATACATCTTTTTTTAATCAATATAGCCATCACTGAATAATCTCACATACAGTACATTTTGCTTGGTATCAGGTATGTGAAAAGCAAAAGTAAGCTAAACACTGAATAATCTCGGCATCCAGAAGCAAAGAAGATCATTTTCAGGCTGTGACGAGAGACTCGGCACTCAAGAATAAGATTAGAAAACAAGGCTTTGATGACTCATGAGATAAATTGATGTAAATTGAACAGGAGAGAAAAATAAAGATATGATATTAGTGCAGTATGTCTCAATACACCTCAGGTTCACAGTGGACATGTTTCCAGTTGTGAGGATGAGTTATGTATAGAAAACCCCAGGGGGATTCCTGTGTGTAAGGGTTGTAATTAATTTGGCTCAAACCATAATTGTCTCCAAGTACTGCGAGACCGGCAGTTGCCTGCTCCCCCGCTGGTGTTACTACTGATGCCAATTCACTTTGTCCTCCAACAGAAATCAACATGTTCTTTATAGGTAAATGAGGCCTTTGGCCCATTGTTCTCTGTAAATCAAAGAGCTGAATATCAAGGAGGTACAGATTAAACTGTACATTCTGTGCGCACCATTGTAATCTCCATGCAAATCATCTCTTAAAGCTGATGCTCTCTGTAACATTTCTTCAAATTTTCTCATATGTGCTCTATACACACACAAAGCAAACCAAGGTTGCCTAGTCACTGTTTTACAAGCCTTGAGAGAAATGTACTGAAATAACCATCAGGAGCGTAATAACAACCATCAACAACATGCTGTTATGTATTATCCATTGAGCATCAGAAACCTTTATAAAAATCGAGTTATCAGCAACTTATACCAATCGTCTTCATAAGCACATACTATATGCCTGCACTAGTTTGCCTTGGTTTTAAAGGTTTAGAAGGAGCTGGCAGCCAATCAAATGCAAGGTTCCTGGGCTGCAGCATGCGTCACCACCACCTACATGTATCAGATTGTAAGATGCACAGAATCTGGGCTGTTTGTGGTGAACACTATGAGATGTACAGTGTCTGTAGACAACAGAGTTCAACTAGACCCCCATGCAGATGTGTTCACCTTGACATTATGTTAATGTTGTCTCTAGTCAGCGGCTGTTGCCTGTGGTTGCCATGGGCACTGCATTGCTAGTTCCTGGCCTTGGAACTACCACACCAGTTACACAAACACTCTGTGTTCCGACTCATGATAATCACTTTGACCTATTTGTGTCAGCCTGTACAGCCCAACCTACTTGATTTGATCATATTCCTCTCCCAATGCTCTTGACCTTCTCTTTTTTACTATATATTCTATCTAATATATTTTCTCCAAAACATATACTACAGTACCAGTTTATTCATTTGAATTGTCCAACTTTCTCTCAAAGTCAAGCTCCCTTGCCCAAGGTGTCAGCACCTCTACAGTACTAACCATAACATACCCTATATCCTTCATAAACACGTTCCCCAAAACCCCTAGTATTTCAAATACCATAGTTTACTGCTCTTGTTTACTTGTAAGTGCATATTCTCAGGTCAAAAACATCTGTTCATGTTAGCCTTTTAAGTGCACATAACTCTCCTCCATAGTTTTTCATGCATTCCTGACATATTGTTGGCTATTTGTGTGCTTGTTGATGAGTTTCATATGTGCTGCATATTTATTTGTTCCATGTCTGTTCCATGTCTTGAATCACTGTTCCTGCAACTGAATTGTCTGTACTTGCAGTAGTGCACTCTTGCCAGGTATCTTCTGGGAAAAGGTCATAGGAGAGTGAAAGACATGATACACTTTGAAGACAAGCACAGCTATATTCTTAAGAAAACAGTAAACTAATAATGCAATAGATGCATTGGTGTAAAGTACTTAAGTAAAAATACTTTAAAGTACTACTTAAGTAATTTTTTGAGGTATCTGTACTTTACTCTTTATATTTTTGACAACTTTTACCTTTACTTCATTTACATTCCTAAAGAAAATAATGTACTTTTTACTCCATACATTTTCCCTGACACCCAAAAGTAGTTGTTACATTTTGACTGGAAAATGGTCCGATTCACACACTAATCAAGAGGACATCCATGGTCATCCCTACTGCCTCTGATCTGGCGGACTCACTAAACACAAATGCTTTGTTTGTAAATGATGTCTGGGTGTTGGAGTGTGCCCCTGGCTATCCATCAATTAAAAAAATAAAATAATTGTGGCGTCTGATTTGCTTAATATAAGGAATTTGAAATGGTTTATATTTTTACTTTTACTTTTGATACTTAAGTACATTTGAGCAATTCCATTTACTTTTGATACTTAAGTATATTTAAAACGAAATACTTTTAGACTTTTACTCAAGTATTATCTTACTGGGTGACTTTAACTTTTACTTGAGTCATTATCTATTAAGATATCTTTATTTTTACTCAAGTATGATATTTGAGTACTTTTTCCACCACTGAATACATGAAGCTTTTCACACCTGTAGCTGGCTAGGGACTGAGTAGGGATATGAGCCTTCTGGCTAAATCTGACACTTAACATAGATGTTGATTCATGTACATCAGGGATCATCAACTAGATTCAGCTGCAGGCCATTTTTTTCTTGAGCAGAGGGTAGGGGGGCCAAAACATAATTACAAAATAATTTGTAGACTGCAAATGGACTGCAAGAAAACCAAACAGATATAATATTTGACTAAAACATAACCATTTCAAACCTTGCTTACATTTGTCTCTCTATTATGCGTGTGTCACGACTTCCGCCGAAGTCGGTCCCTCTCCTTGTTCGGGCGGTGTTCGGCCATTTTCCATTGGTTTTGTCTTCTCTTCCTTCACACCTGGTTCCAATCCCATCAATTAGATGTTGTGTATTTAACCCTCTGTTTCCCCTCATGTCCTTGTTGGAGATTGTTTGTTATATGTTTGTGTATTATGTGTTGGTGCGCGACGGGTTTTGTACCCACTTTTTATTATTTTGTCATTTTGGTTTTGGAGTTTGTGAAGCACTGATTAAACAACTCAGTTTATACCAAGTTCGATTCTCCTGCGCCTGACTTCCCTGCCACCAACACGCACCCATTACAGCGTGGGAATACTTGGGAACAGATTTACAAGATTAAAATCACATGAAGCTGATTTCCTGGTATTTTACAGTCTTATGTCCAACAATGAAAATTCAACAAAAAATTGTTATATACAGTACCAGTCAAAAGTTTGGACACACCTACTCATTCAAGGGTTTTTCTTTATTTGTACTATTTTCCACATTGTAGAATAATAGTGAGGACATCAAAACTATGAAATAACACATATGGAATCATGTACATCTTGGCCATGTTCTGTTATAATCTCCATCCGGTACAGCCAGAAGAGGACTGGCCTCATAGCCTGGTTCCTCTCTAAGTTTCTTCCAAGGTTCCGGCCTTTCTAGGGAGTTTTTCCTAGCCACCGTGCTTCTACACCTACATTGCTTGCTGTTTGGGGTTTTAGGCTGCGTTTCTGTACAGCACTTTGACATCAGCTGATGTAAGAAGGGCTTTATAAATACATTTGATTGATTGATGTAGTAACCAAAAAAGAGTTAAACAAATCAAAATATATTTTATATTTGAGATTCTTCAAATAAGCCACCCTTTGTCTTGATGACAGCTTTGCACAGTATATCAGTGGAGGCTCCTCAGAGGATGAAGGATCATCCTCCTCAGTGAATTTCTTAAAAATAGTGAAATATTTAAAAAGTTATCCCTTTTAGATAAAACTACACCAAATGAATTAAAACACGTTGTTTTGCAATGAAGGTCTACAGTAGCCTCAGCAGCACTCTGTAGGGGAGCACCATGATGTAACCGGAGGACAGCTAGCTTCTGTTCTCCTCTGGGTACATTGATTTCAAAACAAAACCTAGAAGGCTCATGGTTATTACCCCCTTCGATAGACTTCCATAGTAATTATGACATCTTCCGATGGACGTCCTCTAACCTATCAGAGCTCTTGAACTGACATGCATGAACTGAACTGCATGAACTGACATGTTGTCCACCCAATCAAAGGATCAGAGAATGAATCTAGAACTGAAAGCATAAGCTACAGCCAGCTAGCACTGCAGTGCATAAAATATAGTGAGTAGCTGACTCAAAGAGAGAGGAAGACAATAGTTGAACAGTTTTGAACAAATTAATTTATTCCAAAATGAAGGAGAAGAGAGAGAGCTATATTTCGTAGTATATATATATATATTTGACTTTCCCTTTCTTAGCTAGCTAGTTTAGCCTACTCAAACACCCAGTTCAGACAGAGAGGGATTCTATTTTAGCTAGCTGGCTATGGCTATCCAACAACGGGAACTCTTCCAAGTCAAGGTAAGCATTTGGTTTTTATTGCCACCGGGGCCTGTAATTTATTGCAACCGGGACCTGCCGATGTAACTGCTAAACTGCATGCTGTACACTGTACTGCATGATTGTAGCGGGTTTACTGATGTGTTAGTTCTATTAGCTATGCTGACTATGATATTAATATGGCTACAACGATGTAGGCTGTGTCTTGCAGTTTTGGTATGAAAGTTTGGCTTGGAAAGTTTTTTGCCTGGTCACAGACAGCTGTTGTGTTGTGCACAGAGTCCACAAGTGAAGGGAAAAGGTGAGAGGAGGAGAGAGCGTACATGCGAGAAGGAATTATATATACAATGAGTAATCATGCAGTTTATATGTGGCTGTATTTGCATGTGATCAGGGGTGTATTCATTCCACCAATTCTGTTGAAAAACGTTTCTTTAGCGGAAGCAAACGGAACGAAACTGAATTTGCCCAATAGAAACTCTCATTTGCAACTGTTGGACTAATGATTACACCTAAATCAGCTAGATGCAGTCAAGATTATGCAAGGCAGAATTGAATGTGTCAATGTCTGTCACCTTGATATATAATTTTTACAACGCAGGTGCACAGGTAGAGAGAGATTTAAGTAATCAAGGTGACAAATATATATATTTATGATATATTTATTTTTTTATTTTTTGCTCCGAAAATTTTGGGGGCAAAATAAAACCACCCACGGGCCTAATTCGGCCAGCGGGCCGCCAGTTTGGTAACCCTGATGGACACTGTCCCTGTCAAATAAATCTTATAAAGTAAAGGAAACTGCATATGAATGTGTGTTTATGTGGTGTGCATACATGCGAAAGGTGAAGTCACATGTTAGGAACATAGTATGCCTAGCAAATATATCCCTCTGGGTAATAAAGATTCTCCACTCTACTCTACTCTCGAGTATGGAGGTTTGTGCACACAAACAGTGTTGAAGCAGTATATTTTTTATGAGCACATGGAAGTTGTGCGTGTTTATGAGGTGGCAGGAGGTGGGACACCTGTTCTGATGTCCAGGTGTGTAAGGTGTGTGTCTGATGACAAGACCATGACAGCTTATCTTCTGTTGACAGACGTGACCCGGGTTCCATACTCTATCTCATCCCTTCTCTTCACTTCCCTCACTTGTTTCTGTCATCCATCACCTCCTGTCTTCTCCTCCTTTCTCCTCTATTCTCCTCCTGGCCCTCTAAGCTGCTCCTCATCTGCCTTTCTCTTTCATCTCCTTCTCTGGCCTAGGGAGGGGCCAAGGGGGACTGGGGAGTCTAGCACTCTCCTCCTCTCAGAGTTGCAGGACTCTATGGATATGTCACCCAGGAAGGAGGGTGTTTGTTTATGTCTTTCTGTTTGTCTGTTGTGTTAGTGTGTGTGTGCTTGGTGCGTGTGTGTACATTGTTAGGACCCGCCCTTGTGCTGTGTTTTTTCTGGAGCACATGAACAGCTCCATCGTCAGTCAACCTGTCTCTGGATTTCACTCTGTGTGTTTGTGGCTGTTTGTGTTACCTTCACTGCCCTGTTTCATGTCCTTGTTGTAACCTGTACACTCTCATAGGTTTGCACTGTGTGTGTGATGTCTGTGAGTGAGTGTGTGTGTGTGTGTGTGTGTGTGTGTGTGTGTGTGTGTGTGTGTGTGTGTGTGTGTGTGTGTGTTTCTGTGTGTGTGTGCAGTAAGGTTTGTGGGGGTATCTCTTTGATGTGTGATGAAAGGGGACCCATATGCACTCAGTCTCACAGCAACAACCATGCTGCTCCCACCACAATGTGAAATCTTCTCACTGGAAGTCTGTCTGGATCTGAATCATTAGACAACAAGAGACTGGAGCCTCTGAGCCAATGATTGCAATGTCAGTCATTGACTCATGTAACCAAATTAAATGTGGCTCTCCCATTGATGACCTGACTGTTGGCCCATACCACAGAACTTTACCACTGGAATAAGATTCATTAGGTCATCACTCCTTACTTGGATGAGTCAGTGATAAATGAATGACACATCTATTGTTCATAGTCAATTGCCTTGAAATTGTCTGGACATAATGACACAAAACCCTTATGATACCAAACCTGCAAATGAGAGTCTAATGACATAATCACAGTGAGTCAGTCTCTATCAATTCATTCCCTATGTTCATTTGTGCAGCAGGAGAAGAATGCCAGTATCCTTGGTAAAGTTCTGGCTGTAGTGGCGCCTCAAAATAATTTTAATAATTTTGACCAATGACCAATGACTTTACTTCTCCTCTATCCCTATGTTAAACTCTAATCTCTACCATGGCTTCAAATATATTAATTTTGTATTAAAATGGAAAACACCTCCTCCAAAAGGAGATTGTAATACCTACAGTGGCTTGCGAAAGTATTCCCCCCTTGGCATTTTTCCTATTTTGTTGCCATACAACCTGGAATTAAAATAGATTTTTTGGGGGGTTGTATCATTTGATTTACATAACATGCCTACCACTTTGAAGATGCAAAATATGTTTTATTGTGAAACAAACAAGAAATAAGACAAAAAACATAACTATTCACACCCCCAAAGGCAATACTTTGTAGAGCCGCCTTTTGCGGCTCTCTATAAGCTTGGCACATCTAGCCACTGGGATTTTTGCCCATTCTTTAAGGAAAAACTGCTTCAGCTCCATCAAGTTGGATGGGTTCTGCTGGTGTACAGAAATCTTTAAGTCATACCACAGATTCTCAATTGGATTGAGGTCTGGGCTTTGAATAGGCCATTCCAAGACATTTATATGTTTCCTCTTAAACCACTTGAGGGTTGCTTTAGCAGTATGCTTTGGGTCATTGTCCTGCTGGAAGGTGAACCTCCGTCCCAGTCTCAAATCTCTTGAAGACTGTAACAGGTTTCCCTCAAGAATTTCCCCGTATTTAGCACCAGCCATCATTCCTTAAATTCTGACCAGTTTCCCAGTCCCTGCCGATGAAAAATATACCCACAGCATGATCCTGCCACCACCATGCTTCACTGTGCAGATAGTGTTCTCAGGGTGATGAGAGGTGTTGGTTTTGCGCCAGACGTTTTCCTTGATGGCCAAAAAACAACATTTTAGTCTCATCTAACCAGAGTACCTTCTTCCATATGTTTGGGGAGTCTCCCACATGCCTTTTGATGAACACCAAACGTGTTTGTTTATTTTTTCCTTAAGCAATGGCTTTTTTCTGGCCACTCTTCCGTAAAGTCCAGCTCTGTAGAGTGTATGGCTTAAAGTGGTCCTATGGACAGATACTCCAATCTCCGCTGTGGAGCTTTGCAGCTCCTTCAGGGTTATCTTTGGTCACTTTGTTGTGTCTCTGATTAATGCCCTCCTTGCCTGGTCCATGAGTTTTGGTGGGCGGCCCTCTCTTGGAAGGTTTGTTGTGGTGCCATATTCTTTCAATGTTTTAATAATGGATTTAATGGTTCTCTGTGGGATGTTCAAAGTTTCTGATATTTTTTTTAGAACCCAACGCTGATCTGTACTTCTCCACAACTTTGTGCCTGACCTGTTTGGAGAGCTCCTTGGTCTTAATGGTGCAGCTTGCTTGGTGGTGCCCCTTGCTTAGTGATGTTGCAGAGTCTGGGGCCTTTCAGAACAGGTGTATATATACTGAGATCATGTGACACTTAGATTGTACACAGGTGGACTTTATTTAACCAATTATGTGACTTCTGAAGGTAATTGGTTGCACCAGATCTTATTTAGGGGCTTCATAGCAAAGAGGGTGAATACATATGCACGCACCACTTTTCAGTTTTTTATTTTTTTAAATAATTTTTCATTTCACTATTTTGTGTATGTCCATTACATGAAATCCAAATAAAAATACATTTTTAAATTACAGGTTGTAATGCAACAAAATAGGAAAAATGCCAAGGGGGTGAATAATTTTGCAAGGCACTGTATTCATCTACCACTGCAAAATCCAATAGCACTAATGTTATAGCCCATGACTATAATGGACCTTGGTAGGGCCATAATGATGAGAGAGATTAGTAACACGGATCCATGATCTCATCGCAGAGTAATGGGAGGTCAGCAGTGGCCTATAATGAGAAGGTGTGGGGGGTGCATTTTCATAGGGAATTAGGGAATTACATTTTCTAAAGGGGGATAGACTATAGAGGCATGAGACGGGCTAGATAGAGGACATGAGATTGTTTGGTAAAAGGGAATTAGCATTAAGCTGTAAATTGAAAGTAAAGCGACAAAAGGAGACAATGAGAAATGGAGAGGAGAAAGGATTATACAATGTATCAGTGTGACTCCCTTTGCCTTCTCTGGTGGGAGTAATGAGAGTGAGAGTGTGGCAGACGCAGGGGGCGGACCCCATTTTTCAGGTTAATTTTGGGTCTGAAAATCAGTTGCTGTCAGGCACCGGGACAGAAAGAGACTGACTATGGTTAGGCACAGAGAAAAGTTACAACAGGACTCAATACAAGGAGAGAGGGAATGAGAGAGAGAGTTAAAAAGTGCGAGTGGGAAAGTCAAGAGAGCAAAAGTAACTGAGGTGAGAGTGAGTACAAGACATGGAGAAAGGAAAGTGTAGCAGAAAAGATGCATGGAGAGAGAAACTGACAGGGCCGACTACGGGGTGCCAAAGCCAGGCATGGACCCCCCCCCCCCCAAATAGAATTTGTGCCCTCCCCCAAGTTTTGTTTCCCCATAAACATAACAAATGGTATATGAATTACCATGCCCGGTTTGCAAATGTACCGCCGCTGGGCTTACCAGTAGCGCAGACCCGGACAGAGGATATATGCTGGTGGGTGCTCATGATCTGAGGAGGGGGAAGGAGGGAGGGAAGTGGGATGTAATAATGTAACATTTAGTAATTCAAATCCAAAAATGCATTCTGATTGGGCACCTAGCCATGCAATTGCATAAGGTACCGCCTTCATTACCTTGTTTAGGAAGCTCATTGGATCCCAGGACAGGGTAAAATTGGGGAAAAGGGTTGTTCACTTTTGCAGACAGCTACAGCTAGCGTCGTTAAGCTTTGGTAGTGGCGCACTGATTGAATAATTATAGCTAGTTAGCTAAGCTTTGATCAGCATGGATATCCGAAAATGGTTGGGCACTGCCAAGAGCAAAAAACCTGAGGACCACCATGTTGAGGCCGATGCTGAGCTCACCGAGCAGCTTCCTAGCCTGACCACTGAGGTTGAGGAGCCTAGCAGCAAATGCAATACCCGCCCATCCCCAATGCCACCTGCTGACCAACAAGACAGAGAAAAGCCATGGCCTAGCACCAGCAGCAGGAGGGTAACATCCCAACAAGCACCTGCACCACCGTTACCACAGCCACTAGCACCTGACGACCTCGGTGAGGATGAGCCAGCACGGGTTTGTCTTTCAGTGGGAGAAAGCGGGCCTCTTGTAGCACCTGGTTGTGGTGCACGCTATGTCGTTTCAGGAGGCGATTGAATACTTTTTTGTGTGTAGCTCCCTGTACAATTTCTTTAGGAACCCCACGGTGGCTGCACAGTACACTGGGGGAAAACTGAACAGACTTCTTGATCAGAGATGGACTGTGTCGTGGAAATTTCAGTACTGAGAGAGACTTTGTAATTTCTTTAAAAAATCATCTTTATTTAATGTTGATTAATTATTGCAATAAGTAAACCAGTCTGAGTAGCCTTTACAGACAATGCACAGTTTTATATAGCTGATAACAAGAATGCTCACTCATGGCTGGTTCCAGCCCTCCCATAAAGATTGTGGCGCACCATAAGCCACTTTGGGTTCATCCTGTGGTCATCTGCCTCTGGTGTTGTCTCCCAGATGCCAGGATAATTAGGAATACTGAGGCCTTTGTTCTGCTCCTCCAGGCTATCTCTATCTCGATGACACCCACCATATCTTATCTATGGAATGCCAGCTGTAGGTTTTTAGGCTCCTCCATTCACACAGACATTTAATAGAACAAAAATGTCTTACTGTTTAGTTAAGTAAATCATTGTTAAATATCCAACAAATCAGGTAAATATGTAATTTTTCTATCACAACTGGCAACCTCAACACGGTGTCAGTCATTTTGAAATCAAGTGACAACATCACAGAGATGCTCGTTGAAATCAAATCTATTTGTGCATATGGCACAGAAGTGAGACTTGAGGCCACATGCTTCTTGAAAGCAGTAGCAGAGGAGGGCGAGCTTTAACTTCTCTAGGGTATGTGGGACGCTAGCGTCTCACCTCGTCAACAGCCAGTGAAACTGCAGGGAGCCAAATTCAAAACAACAGAAATCCCATAATTTAAATTCCTCAAACATACAAGTATTTTACACCATTTTAAAGATACACTTGTTGTAATTTCAAAAACGTTTTACGACGGAAGCACACCAAACGATTATGTTAGGTCAGAGCCAAGTCACAGAAAAATATATTTTTCCAGACAAAAAGAGGAGTAACAAAAAGCAGAAATAGAGATAAAATTAATCACTAACCTTTGATGATCTTCATCAGATGACACTCATAGGACTTCATGTTACACAATACATGTATGTTTTGTTCGGTAAAGTTCATATTTATATCCAAAAATCTGAGTTTAGGCGGGACGCTACTGTCTCACTTGGCCAAAAGCCAGAGAAAATGCAGAGCGCCAAATTCAAATAAATTACTATAAAAATCCAACTTTCATTAACTCACACATGAAATATACCAAATTAAAGCTACACTGGTTGTTAATCCAGCCAACATGTCAGAATTCAAATAGGCTTTTCGGCGAAAGCAAATTATGCTATTATCTGAGGATAGCATCATAGTAAACAAAGAGAGAAGCATATTTCAACCCTGCAGGCTCGACACAAAACGCAGAAATAAAAATATAATTCATGCCTTACCTTTGACGAGCTTCTGTTGTTGGCACTCCAATATGTCCCATAAACATCACAAATGGTCCTTTTGTTCGATTAATTCCGCCGATATATATCCAAAATGTCCATTTATTTGGCGCATTTGATCCAGAAAAACACCGGTTCCAACTTGTGAAACGTGACTACAAAATATCTCAAAGGTTACCTGTAAACTTTGCCAAAACATTTCAAACTACTTTTGTAATACAACTTTAGGTATTTTTTACGTAAATAATCGATCAAATTGAAGACGGGATGATCTGTGTTCAATACAGGATTAAAATAAACTGTAGCTAGCTTTGTGGTCACGCGCCTCTAACAAACAGGACACCTCGAGTGACCCTCGTTCAAGATGGCCGTACTTCTTCATTACACAAAGGAATAACTTCAACCAATTTCTAAAGACTGTTGACATCCAGTGGAAGCGGTAGGAACTGCAAGAAGGTCCCTTAAAAATCTGGATTCCCAATGAAATCCATTGAAAAGATAGTGACCTCAAAAAAGAAAAATCTGAATGGTTTGTCCTCTGGGTTTCGCCTGCTAAATAAGTTCTGTTATACTCACAGACATGATTCAAACAGTTTTAGAAACTTCAGAGTGTTTTCTATCCAAATCTACTAATAATATGCATATCTTATCTTCTGGGGATGAGTAGCTGGCAGTTTAATTTGGGCATGCTTTTCATCTAAAATTCCGAATGCTGCCCCCTACCCTAGAGAAGTTAAATGTATTGCCAACATGACTCACAAAATCCTGGGGCTTCTCGACCCCCTAACAAGTTACTGCAGTCTGAAGCAACTGATCTGCACACCAGTGTAAAACTTGTTTGCAGTACATATGGGTGTGTTGACAAACTGTGATGTGATGCTGAATTCAAAAAGCTTTGGGAAGCATGCCAGGAGGGCACGAGCACACCAGCTCCAAGGAAACGACAGAGACTCGTGAGTAAAACTTTGAAAGAGTATGTAGTTCAAAGCACAGTAGGTCAGCATAATGATGGAGACGAGGGAATATAAACAACTGTTTTTCAGCACTTCGGATGCTGTGCTGGGGGAAATGTCATCACAATTTAGGGAAGGAATGTAACGACCTGGGTGTCGGGGGGTGTGAAATCAGACGCAGGAACAGCAGAGCTTCAATACGGTGATTTTTAATTCCCAACCGGCAAACCAAAATGTCCAACACGGACTTACTGGGTGTCATAAACACCTGTCTACAAACACGGGAGACAAACCCAGTATACAATACAATAAACCACTCCCGAAATCCACAGCTACAGACGAACAATCCCGCACAAAGAAGCCTACGGGCTGGCTGACTAATAAAGCCACACTAATTAACAACTTAACTGAACACAGGTGATACAAATAAACACATAAGGAGGGGGAGGAAAAAGAGTCAGTGGCAGCTAATAGGCCGGTGACGACGACCGCCGAGCGCCACCCGAACGGGAAGGAGAGCCTGCCTCGGTTGAAGTCGTGACAGTACCCCCCCCTCTGACGCGCGGCTCCCGCAGCGCGCCGACACCGGCCTCGAGGTCGACCCGGAGGACGAGGCGCAGGGCGATCCGGATGGAGGCGATGGAAATCCCTTAACATAGATGGATCCAAAATGTCCTCCACCGGTACCCAGCACCTCTCCTCCGGACCGTACCCCTCCCAGTCCACGAGGTACTGCAGGCCCCTCACCCGGCGTCTCGAGTCCAGAATGGCCCGTATCGTGTACGCCGGGGACCCCTCGATGTCCAGAGGGGGGGGAGGGACCTCCGGCAGCTCACCGTCCTGCAGGGGACCAGCTACCACCGGCCTGAGGAGAGACACATGAAACGAGGGGTTAATACGATAATAGGAAGGGAGTTTTAATCGATAACACACCTCGTTTATTCTCCTCAGGACTTTGAAGGGCCCTACACACTGCGGCCTCAGCTTCCGGCAGGGCAAGCGGAGGGGTAGGTTTCGGGTCGAGAGCCAGACCCTTTCCCCCGGTACAAACACGGGGGCCTCACTGCGGTGCCGGTCAGCGCTCCTTTTCTGCCTAGTAGTAGCTTGTTGGAGGGACTCCTGGACGGCCCTCCAGGTCTCTTTGGAGCGCTGTACCCACTCCTCCACCGCAGGAGCCTCGGTCTGGCTCGGATGCCATGGTGCCAGGACCGGCTGGTACCCCAACACACACTGAAAGGGGGACACATTAGTAGAGGAGTGGCGTAGTGAGTTCTGGGCCATCTCGGCCCAGGGAATGTATCTCGCCCACTCCCCTGGCCGGTCCTGGCAATACGACCGCAGAAACCTACCCACCTCCTGGTTCACTCTCTCCACCTGCCCATTACTCTCGGGGTGAAAACCGGACGTCAAGCTGACCGTGACCCCCAGACGCTCCATGAACGCCCTCCATACTCGGGACGTGAACTGGGGGCCCCGATCAGAAACGATGTCCTCCGGCACCCCGTAGTGCCGGAAGACGTGAGTAAATAAGGCCTCCGCAGTCTGTAGGGCAGTAGGGATACCGGGCAACGGGAGGAGACGGCAGGACATAGAAAACCGATCCACAATTACCAGAACCGTAGTGTTTCCCTGAGAGGGGGGGAGATCGGTCAGGAAGTCCACGGACAGATGAGACCATGGCCGTTGTGGAACGGGGAGGGGTTGCAACTTCCCTCTAGGAAGGTGCCTAGGAGCCTTACTCTGAGCGCATACCGAACAGGAGGAGACATAAACCCTAACGTCCCGAGCTAAGGTAGGCCACCAATACCTCCCCCGAAGGCTCCCCACTGTCCTCGTCACCCCAGGGTGACCCGAGGAGGGTAGGACATGAGCCCACCGAATCAGTCGGTCCCGAACACCAAGCGGTACGTACTTACGGCCCGCCGGACACTGAGGAGGCGCGGGTTCCGCCCGTAGCGCCTGCTCGATGTCCGAGTCCACCTCCCATACCACTGGCGCTATCAGCGTCGAGGCGGGGATGATGGGAGTGGGTTCGGTGGTCCTATCCTCCGTGTCGTAAAGGCGGGACAGTGCGTCAGCCTTTACGTTTTGGGAGCCGGGTCTATAGGACAACGTGAACCGAAACCGGGTGAAAAACATGGCCCACCTTGCCTGACACGGGTTCAGTCTCCGAGCTGCCCGAATATACTCCAGATTCTGGTGGTCGGTCCAGATGAGAAAGGGGTGCTTAGCCCCCTCAAGCCAGTGTCTCCACACCTTCAGAGCCCTGACCACCGCTAACAACTCCCTATCCCCCACATCATAGTTACGCTCCGCTGCACTGAGCTTACTAGAGAAGAAAGCGCAGGGGCGGAGTTTTGGTGGCGTACCCGAGCGCTGTGATAGCACGGCACCCACCCCAGCCTCGGACGCGTCCACCTCCACTATGAATGCCAAAGAGGGATCCGGATGCGCCAACACGGGAGCATCCGTGAACAGAGCCTTCAACCTGTTGAAAGCTCCGTCCGCCGCCGCTGACCACCGCAACCGCACCGGGCCCCCCCTTAGCAGTGAGGTAATGGGAGCCGCTACCTGGCCAAAACCCCGGATAAATCTCCGGTAGTAGTTGGCAAAACCCAAAAACCGCTGCACCTCCTTCACCGTGGTTGGAGTCGGCCAATTACGCACGGCCTTTATACGGTCACTCTCCACCACCACCCCCGAGGTGGAAATGCGATAACCCAGGAAGGAGACGGCTTGTTTGGAGAACACACACTTCTCAGCCTTGACGTATAGGTCATGCTCCAGCAGTCTGCCAAGCACTTTGCGCACCAGAGATACATGCGCGGCGTGAGTAGTTGAGTAGATCAGAATGTCATCGATATACACAACTACCCCCTGCACGTGCAGGTCCCTGAGAATGTCGTCTACAAAGGATTGGAAAACGGCTGGAGCATTCTTTAACCCATACGGCATGACGCAGTACTCATAGTGGCCCGATGTGGTACTAAATGCGGTTTTCCACTCGTCTCCTTTCCGAATACGCACCAGACTGTACGCGCTCCTGAGGTCCAGTTTTGTAAAGAACTGCGCTCCGTGAAATGATTCCACCGCCGAAGCGATGAGAGGTAGTGGGTAACTAAACCCCACTGTGATGGCATTTAGACCTCTATAATCAATACACGGACGCAAACCTCCCTCCTTTTTCTTCACAAAAAAGAAACTCGAGGAGACGGGTGAGATGGAGGGCCGAATGTACCCCTGTCCCAGAGACTCCGCGACATATGTCTCCATAGCCAACGTCTCCTCTTGGGACAAAGGGTACACGTGACTCTTGGGAAGCGCAGCGTTAACCTGGAGATCTATCGCACAATCCCTACCCGGTCGATGTGGTGGTAATTTCGTCGCTTTCTTTTTACAGAAAGCGATTGCCAAATCGGCATACTCGGGGGGATTGCGCACCGTGGAACCCTGGTCTGGACTCTCCACCGACGTGGCACCAATGGAAACTCCCAGGCACCTTCCAGAACACTCCTCTGACCACCCCTGGAGAACCCCCTGTCTCCACGAAATATTGGGATTGTGCCGGGCCAACCAGGGAATACCCAGCACCACTGGAAACGCAGGCAAATCAATAATGTATAAACTGATACGTTCCCTATGATTCCCCTGCGTCACCATGTCCAGGGGAACTGTGGCCTCCCTGACCACCCCTGACCCTAATGGCCGGCTATCTAGGGAGTGAACGGGAAAGGGGGAATCTATCGGCACAAGCGGAACGCCCAACTTACGGGCGAGTCCGCGATCCATAAAGTTCCCAGCTGCACCTGAATCGACTAGTGCCCTATGCTGGGAAGAGGGAAAAAAATAAAGGAAAAAAATTGAGACAAACATGTGACCAACAGGGGGTTCTGAGTGAGTTTGGTGCTGACTCACCTGGGGTGATCGAGAAGCGTTCCGCCTGACATCTCGACTCCCAGACAGACCCCCCCAGCACCGGTCGACCGTGTGTCCTCTCCGACCACAGTTGGTGCAGGGGAGGCCTCCTCCTCCGGTACCCCTAGGCGCGGCCCCTCCCAACTCCATCGGGATGGAAGCCGGGGCGCTGGGTGGTGGAACGCACAGGACCCTCTCCGAACGCCCGCGGGCAGCCAGCAGATTATCCAGTCGGATGGACATGTCAATAAGCTCATCTAGAGAAAGCGCGATGTCCCGACACGCTAGCTCCCTGCGGACGTCCTCCCGGAGACTACACCGGTAGTGGTCAATAAGGGCCCTGTCGTTCCACCCTGATCCCGCGGCCAAGGTCCGGAACTCCAGCGCGAAATCCTGTGCGCTCCTCTTCTCCTGCCTGAGATGAAATAGTCTCTCACCCGCCGCTCGGCCGTCTGTGGGGTGGTCAAACACGGCACGAAAACGACGGGTAAACTCCGGGTAGTGCTCCTTCGCGGAGTCCGGGCCATTCCAGACTGCGTTGGCCCACTCCAGAGCACGACCCGTTAGGCAGGAGACGAGGACACTCACCCTCTCCGCTCCCGAGGGAGTGGGGCGAACAGTGGCCAGGTATAGCTCCAGTTGGAGTAAGAACCCCTGACAACCTGCCGCTGTTCCATCATAATCCCTCGGGAGCGTAAGACGGAGCGCGCTGGAGCCGGGGGATGGAGAGTCCTGAGGGGGGGGAGCCGAAGGTGGAGAGAGGAGCCCACTCCTCTCCCATCGCTCCATTCTCTCCATCATTTGGTCCATGGCTGATCCGATCCGATGGAGGACGGTGGTGTGGTGGAGAACCCGTTCCTCCATCGATGGGAGAGGGTTGGCTGCTGCTCCTGCTGACTCCATTAGTGAGGTGCGGGATTCTGTAACGACCTGGGTGTCGGGGGGTGTGAAATCAGACGCAGGAACAGCAGAGCTTCAATACGGTGATTTTTAATTCCCAACCGGCAAACCAAAATGTCCAACACGGACTTACTGGGTGTCATAAACACCTGTCTACAAACACGGGAGACAAACCCAGTATACAATACAATAAACCACTCCCGAAATCCACAGCTACAGACGAACAATCCCGCACAAAGAAGCCTACGGGCTGGCTGACTAATAAAGCCACACTAATTAACAACTTAACTGAACACAGGTGATACAAATAAACACATAAGGAGGGGGAGGAAAAAGAGTCAGTGGCAGCTAATAGGCCGGTGACGACGACCGCCGAGCGCCACCCGAACGGGAAGGAGAGCCTGCCTCGGTTGAAGTCGTGACAAGGAAATAGTCAACTGGTGGAAGCTCTGTGCGCCATGGATCCAAAGAGCCCAGACTTTTTGGATGTGAACAAGGTCAAGGTAGCTCTAACCAAAACTGAACCAGTGGAAGCAGAATTTATTGAAACTCGTACATTCTTGCAAAGTGAAATCACAACCACAGCCAGCAACAACAAATAGACCCCACTCAGTGTCCTTCAAAGATCGGGCGGCCTTTGTCAGCAATGCCGACTGTGCTGTTGGCACTGAAACATGTATTAACATTTGGGGCATCTACAGCAATGTGCAAAAATTCCTTCTAAACCCTGAATAATGTATGCAGTGAGCACAGACGCAGCATGTTACAACAACGAAAGCCCAGCTTGTCCATCTGGCATTTTAGAGGGACCTGACAAGTACATTTCACCAGGAAGGAGAATGAAATCAGAAACTTTTCATGAGTTTCAACACATAATCGAAGAGGCATCAGCTCTCCTAAAAGGTAAGCTACTATCTTTATGGCTCTGTCCGCCGTGCCTTAATCATACATTTTTTGGTTTTCCCTCATGTAAGCCTGGTTGTTTGTCAGATTTTTTTACGTAATGTATAGCTACTTTAGGCCTTTATTTTTTACTTCAATGCAGGTTAGATTTATCTTTGATTCTTAATATCATTGTTTAGTTTTTGTGGGTCTATTTGCTATTGATATATATACAGATTTGTGTTATTTTATGGGTATAGGAACAATGACCAATGTAACCTATTGGTTGTCCTCTGAGGTGAGCCCTGGTGCGGTGCTCCTATTGTTCTGGCTGTCCACTTCAGTGGTGCTGAAATTGGCAGCGCATCCTTTCATCGAGCTGACTGGCAGTAGCCTTCTCCCCATGGTCCTGAATTGTTGGTTACGGTGTATGTTGTTTTAATGAGCTCATCTTGGGCTACCAGTCTTAATGGGGATTCTCTTCAACATTGCAGGCTTTTATTGTGTGCAAAATGAAAGTTGTTGTGTATATGGCTGCATTTCAGATAGGCCTACATTTTAAAAAACATTTTGTATGTTGCAGTAGTATAGGACCAATACCGTGTGTAGCCTACTAAAAGAGGTAGACAAACGTTCACTCTGTTATCATTAATTTACATTACACACAGTTGTTGTGTGATAGGCTATTGTAAAAGTGATGTCAACACTATGAAGGCACGCAGCTTACTTTATCGCCCCTCCCTGCTCTCTTGCTATAACGTGTGTGTGTGTTGCTCTCTGAATTGGCATTTACTCTTATTTGCGGCAGATTCATATTGGCTACTGACATGTAGGACATTTCACACCAGCTATGAATATAGTTTGGATTTAGTTTGCTTTTCTGAAACTCTCCCATAGAAAATGTTCCACACCTGGAGAAGTGGAGGCTTGGCTTACTGTAGATTATGCTCATTGCGTAGTGTCACAAATTCGACTGATGTAGCCTATAGTTGTAGTAATTGATGTTTACATTATGAAGCCTGTGAGAATCTTTGATGTCCTACTGGTGCTCATTCTGTCGAGCTGATCTGTGCCTTTTGGTAGGCACAAATTATGTGTAGGCCTATGGCAGCTACAAGGTTGTTGATGTGTATGGCTACATTTCAGAAATGTTCTTGTACATCTGAAAAACAGTAGGACCAATCTCTTGTTTTATTAGGGCTCTAAAGCAAAACTAGTTGTGCCCCTCCATGGATTTAAAATACCCCCTCAGGCGTGTCATCCTGGAGTCGGGCCTGGAAACTGAGTTGTTTTTCCTGCATATAGAGAAAGAGGTGGTGGTGCAGGGAGGGAGTGAAAATAGTTTGGACAGGAGAGGGGTAGGTAAAGAGAGATAGTGGGGATGGGAGATTGATAGAGATGGTAAATACTACAATGACAGTGATTTACTGCACTGGGAAATTGGAAGCTGAAGGCAGAGAGAGAAGGAAGGAGTGGAAATCGGAGTGAGAAAACATTATATACACCACGCACAGGGCAGCCCTCATTTTCACTGGAAAACCTGAGAGAAAGCAGTGTCCTCTCCTATCTGTTCATTTATGTGTGTGACTGTGAATGTCTTTACAGGTTCTATACATACTGTTCCTATATATAACCAACTATATAGGTCTAATTGCCATATGAGATTGGAACATCACACAGTGGCATCAAATTGTCTTTCTGATACATATGTATATACATTACGTGTAATTGTAACTGAAATTTGTGACACTGAATGCGGTGATTATCACTGTAACCTAGATGCTGAATATACAGTACCAGTCAAAAGTTTGGACACACCTACTCATTCAAGGGTTTTTCTTTATTTTTACTATTTTCTACATTGTAGAACGATAGTAAAGACGTCAAAACTATGAAACAACACGCATGGAATCATGTAGTAACCCCAAGAAATTATTTTATTTTTGAGATTCTTTAAAGTAGCCACCCTTTGCCTTGATGACAGCGTTGCACACTCTTGGCATTCTCTCAACCAGCTTCAGCTAGAATGTTTTTCCAACAGTTCCCACATATGCTGAGCACTTGTTGGCTGCTTTTCCTTCACTCTGCGGTCCAACTCATCCCAAACCATCTCAAATGGGTTGAGGTCGGGTGATTGTGGAGGCCAGGTCATCTAATGCAGCACTCCATCACTCTCCTTATTGGTCAAATAGCCCTTACACAGCCTGGAGGTGTGTTGGGTCATTGTCTTGTTGAAAAACTAATGATAGTCCCACTAAGCGCAAACCAGATGGGATTGCGTATCGCTGCAGAATGCTTTGGTAGCCATGCTGGTTAAGTGTGCCTTCAATTCTAAATAAATCACAGACAGTGTCACCAGCAAAGCACCCCCACACCATCATATCTCCTCCTCCATGCTTCACGTTGGGAACCACACATGCGGAGATCATCCGTTCACCTACTCTGTGTCTCACAAAGACACGGCGGATGGAACCAAAAATCTAAAATGTGGACTCATCAGACCAAAGGACAGATTTATACAGGTCTAATGTCCATTGCTCATGTTTCTTGGCCCAAGCAAGTCTCTTCTTCTTATTGGTGTCCTTTAGTATTGGTTTCTTTGCAACAATTCTACCACGAAGGCCTGATTCAAGCAGTCTCCTCTGAACAGTTCATGTTGAGATGTGTCTGTTACTTGAACTCTGTGAAGCATTTATTTGGGCTGCAATTTGGTAACTCTAATGAACTTATCCTCTGGTACTTCTTATCCTATGGCGGTCCTCGTGAGAGCCAGTTTCATCATAGCGCTTGATGGTTTATGCGACTGCACTTGAAGAATCTTTCAAAGTTCTTGAAATGTTCCGTATTGACTGACCTTCATGTCTTAAAGTAATGATGGACTGTTTCTTTTTTGCTTATTTGAGCTGTTCTTGCTATAATATGGACTTGGTCTTTTACCAAATAGGGCTATCTTCTGTATACCAACTCTACCTTGTCACTACACAACTGATTGGCTCAAACGCATTAAGGAAAGAAATTCCACAAATTAACACCTGTAAATTTTATTCATTCCAGGTGACTACCTCACGAAGCTGGCTGAGAGAATGCCAAGAGTGTGCAAAGCTGTCATCAAGGCAAAGAGTGGCTACATTGCAGAATCACAAATATAAAATATGTTGTTTCATAGTTTTGATGTCTTCACTATTATTCTGCAATGTAAAAACAATTGTAAAAATAAAGAAAAACCCTTGAATAAGTAAGTGTGTCCAAACTTTTGACTGGTGCTGTATATACTGAACAAAAATATAAACACAACATGTAAAGTGTTGTTCCCATGTTTCATGAGCTGAAATAAAAGATCCCAAGAAAATGTCCATACGCACAAGAATCTTATTTCTTTCAATGTTTGCACAAATTTATTTACATCCCTGTTAGTGAGCATTTCTCCTTTGCCAAGATGTCAGGTGGATTGAAGAAACTGATTAAATGGCATGATCGTTACACAGGTTTACCTTGTGCTGGGGACAATAAAAGTCCACTCTGAAATGAGCAGTTTTGTCACACAACACAATGCCACAGATGTCTCAAGTTCTGAGGGAGCGTGCAATTGGCACGCTGACTGCAGGAACGTCCACCAGAGCTGTTGCCAGAAAATTGAATGTTCATTTTTCTACCGTAAGCCGCCTCCAACGTTGTTTTAGAGAATTTGGCGGTACTGTACATCCAGTCGGCCTCACAACCACAGACCACATGTAACTACGCCAGCCAAGGACCTTTACATCCAGATTCTTCACCTGCGGGATAGTCTGAGACCAGCCACCAGGACAGCTGATAAAACTGTGGCTATGCACAACCAAATAATTTCTGCACAAACTGTCAGAAACCGTCTCAGGGAACCTAATCAACATGCTCGTCGTCCGCACCAGGGTCTTGATCTGACTGCAGTTCAGTATTGTAACTGAATTCAGTGGGGAAATGCTTACCTTCGATGACCACTGGTACGCTGGAGAAGTGTGTTCTTCATGGATGAATCCTGGTTTAAACTGTACCAGGCAGATGGCAGACAGCATGGGTGAGTGGTTCAACGTTGTGAACGGAGTCCCCCATGGTGGCGGTGGGGTTATGGTATGGGCAGGCATAAGCTACGGACAACGAACACAATTGCATTAGAGCGATGGTAATTTGAACACACAGGGATACCGTGACAAGATTTTGAGGCCCATTGTCGTGCCATTCATCTGCTGCAATCACCTCATGTTTCAGCATGATAATGCATGGCCGCATGCCGCAAGGATCTGTAAACAATTCCTGGAAGATGAAAATGTCCCAGTTCTTCCATGGCCTGCTCCTCAGACATGTCACCCAATGAGCAAGTTTGGGATGCTCTGTCTGGAACAGCATGTACGACAGGGTGTTCCAGTTCCCGCCAATATCCAGCAACAACGCACAGCCATTGAAGAGTGGGACAACATTCCACAGGCTACAGGCAACAGCCTGATCAACTCTATGCAAAGGAGATGTGTCGCGCTGCATGAGGCAAATGGTGGTCACCCCAGATACTGACTGGTTCTCTGATGCACTTTCCCTACCTTTCTTTAAGGTATCTGTGACCAACAGATGCATATCTGTATTTCTAGTCATGTGAAATCCATAGATTAGGGCCTAATGAATTTATTTAAATTCACTGTTTTCCCTATATGAACTGTAACTCAGTAAAATCTTTGAAATTGTTGCATGTTGCGTTTATAATTTTGTTCAGTGTAGTTAGATATGATTGTCTGTAAATGAGATTATCAGGATCCGATGAAACCGTGACTGCAATTCAAAATAACCAGGAGGAGTCCGAGTGTCATCTGCATAAGGAAGCACTATCATTGTTAATTTGGAACACTGTGTGTTCTTGGCGGTGATTGCAGCACAATCTTGAGTGTGTATTGTATTCTATCATCCATTAATTCAGTTGCTGAGCACAGATGAGAACATCTGGTAGACGTGATTGTGACTGCTATTTGGAAGACTGAGCGCTGTGTCAGTGAACGATGTCTTTGACCTCCTTTGAATGAGGCAGTGTAAATCTAATCAATAAGGCCTGAGGAGATGTGGTACAGTGCTTTTGGAAAGTATTCAGACCCCATGACTTTTTACACATTTAGTAACATTACAGCCTTGTTCTAAAAATTTTAATTTTTTAATCCTCATCAATCTACTCACAATAACAGGTTTTTAGAAATTGTTGCTAATTTATGAAAAACAAAAACCAGAAAAACCTTATTTACATAAGTATTCAGACCCTTTGCTATGAGACTAGAATTTGAGCTCAGGTGCATCCTCTTTCCATTGATCATCCTTGAGATGTTTCTACAACTTGATTGGAGTCCACCTATGGTATATTCAATTGATTGGAGATGATTTGGAAAGGCACACATCTGTTTAAATGAGGTTCCACAGTTGACAGTACATGTCAGAGCAAAAACCAAGCCATGAGGTCGAAGGAATTGTCCGTAGCGTTCCGAGACAGGATTGTGTCGAGGCACAGATCTGGGGAAGGGTACCAAAACATTTCTGCAGTATTGAAGGTCCCCAAGAACACAGTGGCCTCCATCATTCTTAAATGGAAGAAGTTTGGAACCACCAAGACTCTTCCGAGAGCGATCCCCCCCAGCCAAACTGAGCCATCGGGGGAGAAGGGCCTTGTCAGTGAGGTGACCAAGAACCCGATGGTTACTATGACAGAGCTCCAGAGTTTGTTGTGGTGTAAAGTACTTAAGTAAACATACTTTAAAGTACTACTTAAGTAGTTTTTTGTGTATATGTACTTTACTTTACTATTTATATATTTGACTGCTTTTAGTTTTACTTCACTACATTCTTTAAGAAAATATTGTACTTTTTACTCCATACATTTTCCTTGACACCCAAAAGTACTCGTTACATTTTGAATACTTAGCAGGACAGGAAAATTGTCAAATTCACAAACTTATCAACCGAACATCCCTGGTCATCCCTACTGCCTCTGATCTGGCGGACTCACTAAATACACATGCTTTGTTTGTAAATGATGTCTGAATGTTGGAGAGTCCCTGTCTTTCGGTATATTTAAAAAACAAGAAAATGGTGCCATCTGGTTTGCATATATAAGGAATGTTTAATTATTTATACTTTTACTTTTGATACTTAAGTATATTTTAAACCAAATACTTTTAGACTTTTACTCAAGTATAATTTTACTGGGTGTCTTTTACTTTTACTTGAGTCATTTTCTATTAAGGTATCTTTACTCTTACTCAAATATGACAGTTGGATACTTTTTCCACCACTGCACTCCACCAATCAGGGTTTTATGGTACAGTAGAGTGGCCAGACGAAAGCCACTCCTCAGTAAAAGGCACATGACAGCTCGCTTGGAGTTTACCAAAAGACACCTAAAGAGTCTCAGACCATGAGAAACAAGATGGTCTCTGGTCTGATGAAACCAAGATTGAACTCTTTGTCCTGAATGCCAAGTGTCATGTCTGGGGGAAACCTATTACCATCCCTATGGTGAAGCATTGTGGTGGCAGCATCATACTGTGGGGATGTTTTTCAGCGGCAGGGACTTGGAGACTAGTCAGGATAGAGGGAAAGATGAAAGGAGCAAAGTACACAGACATTTAATTATTATTTTTTTTTTTTACTTTGTTTATTATATTTTCAACACCAGCATTTACAAAATAATTGCACTTGTAAGTTATTTGGTAGTAATATAAAACAACACATCAAATACAACAATACAGCAAAACAAAGAGTGAGACAGAAAGATATATAAAAATGTACAAAAATAAGACAAAAACAAAGATATATTTTGATACACTTGTTACAGGTCAACTAGCACAGATAATTACAGTCCTCCTAACATATGAGATGCCGTGTGTACACATACCAGGCCTGTTACATCACCGATATATAAATATAAATATACATCACTCTGGAACTGCAGGGAAATGTAGTCATCTAACTTCTCTAGGATAGGTGGGAAGGTAGCGTCCCACTTGGCCAAAATCCAGAAAAAAATGTAGCGCGCCAAATTCAAATATACACTGCTCAAAAAAATAAAGGGAACACTTAAACAACACAATGTAACTCCAAGTCAATCACACTTCTATGAAATCAAACTGTCCACTTAGGAAGCAACACTGATTGACAATAAATTGCACATGCTGTTGTGCAAATGGAATAGACAAAAGGTGGAAATTATAGGCAATTAGCAAGACACCCCCAAAAAAGGAGTGATTCTACAGGTGGTGACCACAGACAACTTCTCAGTTCCTATGCTTCCTGGCTGATGTTTTGGTCACTTTTGAATGCTGGCGGTGCTCTCACTCTAGTGGTAGCATGAGACGGAGTCTACAACCGACACAAGTGGCTCAGGTAGTGCAGTTCATCCAGGATGGCACATCAATGCGAGCTGTGGCAAAAAGGTTTGCTGTGTCTATCAGCGTAGTGTCCAGAGCATGGAGGCGCTACCAGGAGACAGGCCAGTACATCAGGAGACGTGGAGGAGGCCGTAGGAGGGCAACAACCCAGCAGCAGGACCGCTACCTCCGCCTTTGTGCAAGGAGGTGCACTGCCAGAGCCCTGCAAAATGACCTCCAGCAGGCCACAAATGTGCATATGTCAGCATATGGTCTCACAAGGGGTCTGAGGATCTCATCTCGGTACCTAATGGCAGTCAGGCTACCTCTGGCGAGCACATGGAGGGCTGTGCGGCCCCACAAAGAAATGCCACCCCACACCATGACTGACCCACCGCCAAACCGGTCATGCTGGAGGATGTTGCAGGCAGCAGAACATTCTCCACGGCGTCTCCAGACTCTGTCACGTCTGTCACATGTGCTCATGTGCTCAGTGTGAACCTGCTTTCATCTGTGAAGAGCACAGGGCGCCAGTGGCGAATTTGCCAATCTTGGTGTTCTCTGGCAAATGCCAAACGTCCTGCACGGTGCTGGGCTGTAAGCACAACCCCCACCTGTGGACGTCGGGCCCTCATACCACCCTCATGGAGTCTGTTTCTGACCGTTTGAGCAGACACATGCACATTTGTGGCCTGCTGGAGGTCATTTTGCAGGGCTCTGGCAGTGCACCTCCTTGCACAAAGGCGGAGGTAGCGGTCCTGCTGCTGGGTTGTTGCCCTCCTACGGCCTCCTCCACGTCTCCTGATGTACTGGCCTGTCTCCTGGTAGCGCCTCCATGCTCTGGACACTACGCTGACAGACACAGCAAACCTTTTTGCCACAGCTCGCATTGATGTGCCATCCTGGATGAACTGCACTACCTGAGCCACTTGTGTGGGTTGTAGACTCCGTCTCATGCTACCACTAGAGTGAGAGCACCGCCAGCATTCAAAAGTGACCAAAACATCAGCCAGGAAGCATAGGAACTGAGAAGTTGTCTGTGCTCACCACCTGTAGAATCACTCCTTTTTTGGGGGTGTCTTGCTAATTGCCTATAATTTCCACCTTTTGTCTATTCCATTTGCACAACAGCATGTGAAATTTATTGTCAATCAGTGTTGCTTCCTAAGTGGACAGTTTGATTTCACAGAAGTGTGATTGACTTGGAGTTACATTGTGTTGTTTAAGTGTTCCCTTTATCTTTTTGAGCAGTGTATTACTATAAAAATCAATCTTTCATGAAATCACACATGAAAGACACCAAATTAAAGCTACACATGTTGTGAATCCAGCCAACATGTCTGATTTCAAAAAGGATTTACGGGGAAAGCACACCAAACAATTATGTTAGCTCAGTACATAGCCACAGAAAAACACAGCCATTTTCCCAGCAAAATATAGTAGTAACAAAAAGCAGAAATAGAGATAAAATTAATCACTAACCTTTGAACATCTTCATCAGATGACACTCATATGACATCATGTTACACAATACATTTATGTTTTGTTCGATAATGTGCATATTTATATCCACAAATCTCGGTTTACATTGGCGCCATGTTCAGAAATGCCTCCAAAATATCCGGAGTAATTACAGAGAGCCACGTCAAATAACAGAAATACTCATCATAAACTTTGATGAAAGATACATGTGTCACATATGATTAAAGATACACTTGTTCTTAACTTCTAACGAGTCAGAAACCCGGATCCGGGAGCACCCCCCACCAGTAAAAAAGCTGAATAGCATAGCTAGCATAGCGTCACAAGTAAATAGTAGCATCTAAATATCATTCAATCACAAGTCCAAGATACCAGATGAAAGATCCACTTCTTGTGAATCCAGCAATCATTTCTGATTTTTAAAATGTTTTACAGGGAAGACACAATATGTAAATCTATTAGCTAACCACGTTAGCAAAAGACACCATTTTTCTTTGTCCACCATTTTTTCTCTCCACCAGTAGCTATCACCAATTCGGCCAAATAAAGATATTGATAGCCACTAACCAAGAAAAAACCTCATCAGATGACAGTCTGATAACATAATTATTGTATAGGATAGTTTTTGTTAGAAAAATGTGCATATTTCAGGTAGAAATCATAGTTTACAATTGCACCCACCATCACAACTCGACTAGAATAAATACAGAGAGCAACGTGTATTACCAATTTACTCATCATAAAACATTTCATAAAAATAGACAAAGCATAGCAATGGAAAGACACAGATCTTGTGAATTCAGACAATATTTCAGATTTTCTAAGCGTTTTACAGCGAAAACACAATAAATCGTTATATTAGCATACCACATGTGCAAACGTTACCCCAGCATGAATCAAAGGCAAGGGGAGCGATAACGTTATGATCACCAAAATATATTAATTTTTTCACTAACCTCAGAATTCTTCCGATGACACTCCTGTAACATCATATTACAAAATACATATAGAGTTTGTTCGAAAATGTGCATATTTAGCCACAAAAAAACGTGGTTATACAATGAGAATACTAGCAAAACTGCCCTGAAAATGTCGGGCGCTATATTTGAGAGTGATCTAGTCTAATCGATAGCTAATCATAAACTTGACTAAAAAATACAGGGTTGACAGGAATCGAAAGACAAATTAGTTCTTAATGCAATCGCTGACTTACATTTGTAAAATTATCCTTACTGTGCAATACCGGGTCCGCCAAGCGAAGCTACACATAACAAAATGGCGACATATGCGTTTAAAATTTTTCAACAGAACAGCGATTTATCATCATAAATAGTTCTTACTGTGAGCTGTTCTTCCATCAGTATCTTGGGCAATGTATCCTTTCTTGGGTCTAATCTTCTTTTGGTCGAAAGCTGTCCTCTTGTCCGTCGAAATGCCCACTAACGTTCGACCGGGACCCCGAAACGTGCCCGGTGCTTCAATGTGCATCACAAAGCAATGCCTCAAAATCGCACTAAACGGATATAAATTGCTATAAAACGGTTTAAATTAACTACCTTATGATGTTTTTAACACCTATAACGAGTAAAAACATGACCGGCGATATATAAGTGGCTAAACCAACGCTTGGAAAGAGAGAGAGTCCGACGTCCATCTTGCGTGAGGCGCAGCAGGAAAAGAACGGTACATCCGGTCTTTTCTGTTTTATACTGGCCCTGATTGCGCAATCGACTCCATTCAAATTGTCACCTCTTACTGACATCTAGAGGAAGGCATGGGCAGTGTTTGTATCCTCATAGGATTTACAGGGACTTTAAAACTGACCTGGGACCAGAGGCCAAAATGTCTGAAATCTCACTCCATATCAGGAAAAGTGCTGTAGAATGAGTTCTGTTTCACTCAGAGACATAATTCAAACGGCTATAGAAACTAGAGAGTGTTTTCTATCCAATAATAACTATAATATGCATATTGTACGAGCAAGAATTGAGTATGAGGCAGTTTAATTTGGAGACGATAAATGCTAATGTTGAAACAGCACCCCCTATATTGAGAAAAGGTTAATGCAACCGCTGTGTCAGATTTCAAAAAAACTTTACGTAAAAAGCACACCATGCAATAATCTGAGACGGCGCTCAGATGTAACAACATTTCTCCGCCATGTTGGAGTCAACAGAAATACGAAATTACATCATAATTATTCCCTTACCTTTGATTATCTTCATCAGAATGCAGTGCCAGGAATCCTAGTTCCACAATAAATCGTTGTTTTGTTCGATAATGTCCATTACTTATGTCCAATTAGCTAATTCTGATAGCATGTGTAGTACACATGTCCAAACGCTCGCGCAGATGCAGGCAAACGTCGGACGAAAATAAATAAACTGGTCAAACTTAGTAGAGAATCAATCTTCAGGATGTTGTTATCATTTATATCCAATAAGGTTCCAACCGGAGAATTCTTTTCAGTCTCTATAAGTAATGGAACGCATGACGATATAATGAGGAAAGCGCGTGATCAAGAACTGGCACTCTGCCAGACCACTGACTGAAACACCTCCCATCCGGTCCCACAACACAGCATAAGCTTCATTCCACGTTCTACTGACTGTTGACATCTAGTGGAAGGCGTATGAAGTGCATACAGATCCATATATTCCAGGGAATTGAATAGGCGATGACTTTAACAATGACCACTCTCAGAATCTTCACTTCCTGCTTGGATTTTTTCTCAGGTTTTTGCCTGCCATATGAGTTCTGTTATACTCACAGACATCATTCAAACAGTTTTATAAACTTCTGAGTGTTTTCTATCCAATAGTAATAATAATATGCATATATTAGCATGTGGGACAGAGTAGGAGGCAGTTCACTATGGGCACGAAATTCATCCAAAAGTGAAAATGCTGCCCCCTATACCAAAGAAGTTAACATAAGAAAATAAGGGAGCATAGAATTTGTCTATAGACCCATTGAGTGTGTGTTAAGTTTTTTTCCAACTTTATGCAATTCAAAATGGATTTAATCCAAAGAGCATGAGAAGGGGGTGCAGAGGATTTCCATCTAAGTAAAATTCATCTAACAAAGTGACAAAGTCAATTATATCCTTAATCATTTTTGGTCAGTTGTAATGTGGGTAAGGAAACACCAAATATGTTTCAGTAATAATGATATCAGACCTTCTTGTTGCGTGTCTGATAATCTACCATTTATATAGGAGTGGTTAAAACAAGCTAATAATGGTCCTTTGAGTATATCAAAAAAGGTTTTGTATACTTCCACTGGTATGCCATCCAGCCCTGGAGTTTTCCCATCCTTAAATGCCCCAATTGCATCAAGCAGTTCCTCCTCTGTAATTTGGCCTTCACATGAGTCTTTCTGTACAGATGTTAATTTTACATTATTAATAGGAAAAAAATCCATACAATTAGTTTCAGTTAGTGGAGATGGAGGAGCTTGAAACGAAAACATATTCTTAAAGTACTTTACTTCCTCTTTCAAAATATAATTTGGTGAATCATGCGTGACTCCATCATTTGTAACAAGTTTTAATAAACATTTTTTTGTAGCATTTCTATATTGAAGATTGAAAAAGAATTTGGTGCATTTTTCCCCATATTCCATCCAGTTCGCTTTATTTTTATAATATATTACACTGGATCTTTCTTGAATAAGTTCCTCCATTTCTTTTTGTTTTTCCTCTAACTTATCCTCTATGGTACCGTTTTTATTGCTATCTAACTGTACTGTTAGTCCTTCAATTTCCTTTGTTAATATGGACTCTTTTGATCTAAATTGCTTTTGTTTTATAGATGAGTACTGAATTGCATGGCCTCTAAAGGCACACTTAAAAGTGTCCCATACAATAAGGGGATCTGCTGTACCTATGTTATGTCTGAAAAAGTCAGTTATAAAATCTTCTGTCCTAGTTCTAAACAATTTATCATCTAGTAGACGTTGATTAAATTTCCAATATCCTCGCCCACGTGGAAATTCTGTAAGAGAAATATATATGCCAATTATGTGATGATCCGACCGCATTCTGTTCCCTATCAACACTTTTTTAACTTTTGGTGCCAGAGAGAATGATATAAGAAAGTAGTCAAGACGACTAGCTTGATTAATCCTCCGCCATGTATATCTCACTAAGTCAGGGTATTTAAATCTCCATATATCCACTAATTCCAATATATCCATGACATTCATGATTTCCTTAAGTGCCTGAGGGTGATAGTTTGTTGTGTGATTTCCTTTCCGGTCCATAGAGGTATTTAAGACCGTATTAAAATCTCCCACTATAATAATAGAGTCTAGTGTTGCTTGTAGAGTTGATAAATTCTTATATATATTTTCAAAGAAGCTTGGAACATCATTATTTGGACCTTATAGGTTAATAAGCCATATCTGTTTATTGTCCAATAACATATTTAAAATAATCCATCTACCTTGAGGATCTGTTTGGACAATTTGCACATTTGGATCAAAATTATTGTTAATTAAAACCATCACCCCTTTTGAATTTCTTTGCCCATGGGAGAAATATATTTTGCCCCCCCAGTTCTTTTTCCACAAAACTTAATCTAAAACTGTTGAATGGGTTTCCTGTAAACAATAGATATTATAATCCTTCTCTTTTAGCCAGGTAAATACTGATCGTCTTTTCTTATTATCTGCTAAGCCATTACAATTGTAACTGGCTATACTTATTTCACCACTTACCATAATGAGACACACCTTTCAATTATTTTTATCAAAATATATTTTTGTAAACGTACTATTAAAAAGTAACATAATGATTGAGTGTCTATATAGTTGTACCATGATATTTGCATTTATACTAAGTAAACCTCCAATTGGTCCCTACTATTCCACGCGCTAAAAGCCCTCATCTCGAGTTGGGTTGTCATCCCAATGCCCGGCAGACCACCCTCGACCCCCTGTATCCCATAGCCCTGAACCGACTGGGATCCATTCTTTGAAAAGAGCACACAGTGCCATTTACCGAATTGAAGTAGATCAATTGCCATGTGCATTTCCATTGCTCTCACCTCGATTTTTATTATATATAGCTGTGGATCATCCTCTATTGTCCCTAACATCTTTTACTTCTTCCTTCGCAACAGTTGTGGGATACACACATACACCCACACACACTCAGCCCTTACCCCCACACAACCATAAGCTCACTTTCTCAACAATTGCACCATCCCAGAGCCCAACTCAAGATGGGTCATGATTTACAAATGCACTTGCAGTTGCAGCTGCATGAGAAGGCCTGCAAGACCGCGCAAAAAATGAGCAAAAATTGAGAGATTTATTTACCATTGTCACATCCTAGATGATGCAGTTCAAATGTACACCTTATTCCTGAAACACCCACAATACGGCCACCCGTCATGACCATGTCCCCACGCATCTCCATGCAGTCCGACTTTGATTTTGTGCCGCCAGGGCCACAATAATATACCCCCTCTCTGAATGTCCGAGTGTGACCCCCTCCCCATGGGTTACTGCAGCTAGTGTTGCCAGCACTGCCACTGCCTGGGTGGGGGCACCCCACCGGAATCCCCACCGGCTAGGTACAAGGTCGTCAAGGTTCTCATTAGCAGCTTTGAGAATTTCCTTGTTTATTATGCTCTCCCTTTAGGGGGCTTTGGCTTTGCAGGACCAACCCTGCCAAGCAGGCTCAGAATCTTGAGGGGGCAGTGCTGCTCTTGGTCTCTGAACTCATTTTAGCTGCATACAGACCGCTTACAGCGGGCACATAAAACAGTTAGGGACTTCTCCTTAGTATCTGGGTCATTCAGGTGGGTGTCTAGGGTATAGGACCATGGACCCTACCATTAAAATAGGATAATAAATAATTAGATATAATTTATTTTAAAAATGTAGTTCTCCATGATAGGACAATAAATAAATAAGACGTATAATTCATTATAAAAGTATATCCATCATCTAAACAACATTGAAAGCCCTCTCATACCCGGCTAACAGCAATACATTGGCTCTGGGATATGCAACCATTTCATTACTCACTCACTCAACTTTCCAAACATAACAAATAAAATAAAAAATAAACACAAACCATACCATCCACACATACTGTGCCTTCTGTTTACTTAGTTTTTATCTTCACTATGTTGAATTAGTGCTTGTGTGTTCAATTAGTTTACTTAGTTTTTATCTTCACTATGTAGAAATAGTGCTTGTGTGTTCAATTAGTTATATGTGAAGATTTATAGAAAAGTTATATTTTTTATTGTATTGTTACAATCAATAACCAGGCTTGAATTGTGTTTATTTTCCTCGTCTATGAGAACGTTGTAATTTTTAAAATAACCATGGAGTAGTCTTTGTGTCTCTGAACAACTGGTTATCAATATATAGTTTATCAACGACGAGAGCTACTCGTTTCGCTTTTAATCTATTTTCTTTGAAAATTGGATACAGAACTTTGCGCCGTTCTGCAATTTCCTTCGGAAACTGATCATTCGTGCCAATTTTGGTCCCAGCAAGTCTTTTACCCAGGCTTTTAACCATTATTTTATCTTTAAATGAAGCAAATTTGGCAACGATTGGGCGTTCGTACCTCTGCCCTCTCTGTCCGAAGCGGTGTACACGTTCAAGTTGGATTTTGTCGATAACTTCGCGTGGAATCTGAAGCGCTGTAAGGAGGAACTCTCTAACTATAGATTCAGGAACTTCTCCTTCTTTTTCTTGGATACCTGTAAGTACCAAATTCTCTCTCATGGATCTAGTTTGTATGTCCAGTAAGGCTTCCTTCAGAACGGTGTCCTCCTTTTTAATTTCATTCATTTCGGTTTCAATCTTATTGACTGTCCCTTTTAGCTTGTGTGTTTCCTTCTCCAATGTCGCAGCTTTTTCATCACTCATCTCTAAGCTTGCCTTCAACTCTTTTATATCCTTACTAACTAATTCAAGTATACCCAGTTTGTCATTTATTGATTTTAACAGATCGGTTTCGACCTTTACCATTCCCGGTGGTGAGAATATTAAATCATCAGTGTCTGTAGAAGAGTCACGTTTTCGTTCTGGAATCGGTTCCCCTGTCTTACTCTCCGTCATGTTTGGTTGTTGCCTGTTTTCGTAATATTTCTCGATAAATGTCTCTAGTTTTAGGATTTGTTTTGTGTTATTATCCAGATTGAAGGTTATCACTCACCGCATTATGTAGTGCTAATATTTTAGTCTAATTTAGCAGATATTTTGAATATTATGTTTTATCTTGAGGTGCTCTGAGGTGCTCTACATAACTTCCTTCAGTCCGCCATTACCCTTACGTTACCTTTACGTCCTCTTTACGTCCTCATGGCATGTTGTGTTAGCTAATCCAAGTTTATCATTTTAAAAGGCTAATTGATAATTAGAAAACCCTTTTGCAATTATGTTAGCACATCTGAAAACTGTGTGAGATTTTCACGAGACTAGCACGGTGTAGCATGGCGAATGTCTTTCGACATTGACAAAGTGTTCATTACTGAGCAGTTGAGTATTTAGCCGCCAAGGTGGTCGCAGGTTGTCAACAGTTTGAAAGACCACTTCCATAGTAACAGGGGCGTGGTCATATACAACAATTGGATTATATGAACATGTATATATATGGAATGGAGAAGTCTGTCATCTACAAGGAAGTAGTCTATGCACGTACAAGTGTGGTAAACCGATGAGAAAAAAGAGTATGCTTTTCCAGATCGATTAAACATTCTCCAAGGGTCTGAAACTGCGAATTCAGACATTAAGGTTCGGAAAACTCTAGCTGAGGTTGACAAAGTAGTAGGTTTAGTGGAGAATCGATCCAAATGTGGGTCTAACCAAAAGTTAAAGTCACCACCTAAGATCAACATATGGGAGGACATATTGAGGAGTGTAAAGAAAACCGATTTGAAAAAAATCACCATTGTCCCAATTAGGAGCATAAATATTAACAAGAAGTACATTCGTATTGAGCAGCCTGCCACTTATGTACAAGTCGGAAGTTTACATACACTTAGGTTGGAATCATTAAAACTAATTTTTCAACTACTCCACAAATTTCTGAATAACAAACTATAGCTTTTGCAAGTCGGTTAGGACATCGACTTTGTGCATGACACAAATAATCTTTCCAACAATTGTTTACAAACATATTATTTCACTTATAAATCACTGTATCACAATTCCAGTGGGTCAGAAGTTTACATACTTCTGACCCACTGTGACTGTGCCTTTAAACAGCCTGGAAAATTCCAGAAAAGGATGTCATGGCTTTAGAAGCTTCTGATAGGCTAATTGACATCATTTGAGGTGTACATGTGGTGTACCTGTGGATGTATTTCAAGGCCGACCTTCAAACTCTGTGCATCTTTGCTTGACATCATGAGAAAATCAAAAGAAATCAGCCAAGACCTCAGAAAAAAATGGTAGACCTCCACAAGTCTGGTTCATCCTTGGGAGAAATTTCCAAATGCCTGAAGATACCACGTTCGTCTGTACAAACAATAGCACGCAAGTATAAACACCATGGGACCACGCAGCCGTCATACCGCTGAGGAAGGAGACGCGTTCTGTCTCCTAGAGATGAACGTACTTTGGTGCGAAAAGTGAAAATCAATCCCAGAACAACAGCAAAGGACCTTATGAAGATGCTGGAGGAAACAGGTACAAAAGTATCTCTATCCACAGTAAAACGAGTCCTATATCGACATAACCTGAATGGCCGCTCAGCAAGGAAGAAGCCAATGCTCCAAAACTGCCATAAAAAAAGCCAGACTACGGTTTGCAACTGCACATGGGGACAAAGATCGTACTTTTTGGGGAAATGTCCTCTGGTCTGATGAAACAAAAATAGAACTGTTTGGCCATAATGACCATCATTATGTTTGGAGGAAAAAAGGGGAAACTTGCAAGCCAAAGAACACCATCCCAACCATGAAGCACGGGGGTGGCAGCATCATGTTGTGGTGGTGCTTTGCTGCAGGAGGGACTGGTGCACTTCACAAAATAGATGGCATCATGAGGGAGGAAAATGATGTGGATATATTGAAGCAACATCTCAAGACATCAGTCAGGAAGTTCAAGCTTGGTCGCAAATGGGTCTTCCAAATGGACAATGACCCCAAGCATACTTCCAAAGTTGTGGCAAAATGGCTTAAGGTCAACAAAGTCAAGGTATTGGAGTGTCCATCACAAAGCCCTGACCTCAATCCCATAGAAAATTTGTGGGAAGAACTGAAAAAGTGTGCCAGCAAGGAGGCCTACAAACCTGACTCAGTTACACCAGCTCTGTCACGAGGAATGGGCCAAAATTCATCCAACTTATTGTGGGAAGCTTGTGGAAGGCTACCTGAAACGTTTGACCCAAGTTAATCAATTTAAAGGCAATGCTACCAAATATTAATTGAGTGTATGTAAACTTCTGACCCACTAGGAATGTGATGAAATAAATAAAAGCTGAAATAAATAATTATCTCTACTATTATTCCGATATTTCACATTCTTAAAATAAAGTGGTGATCCTAACTGACCTGAGACAGGGAATTTTTACTCTGATTAAATGTCAGGCATTGTGAAAAACTGAGTTTAAATGTATTTGGCTAAGGTGTATGTAAACTTCCGATTTCAACTCTATCAACCATGGGGATCTGCGATCACAGTAGAACATATAAGATGAGTTTCTTGGAGAAAGATGTGAGCTTTCAATTGATGAAGGTGGTGTAGCACCTTACAACGTTTAACTGGGTTATTTATGCCCCTGCAATTCCAAGAAAAATAATTAAAACCATTCCCTCCAGCTGGATGGGCTACACTCGGCTGAGTCATGTCTTAAGAGAGAGAGGACGTGTAAAGGACAACGTACAATGTAAACTAAAGATCTTAGTTGACCCTAATAGCGCAAATTTAAACAACAAAGACAAGCGACGAAGCGCAAAAAAACATATAAAAACTATATAAAAAAATAAGGAGGGAAAAACCCCTTCCCTCACAACCTCCCTTGCCGAAGTATCTCCCCAACTGAGATGCAAGCAAAACCCTAAATACAAAAAGGTTTAGAGCAAAGCATGATAACTCTTACTCTGTGCTCCCTGAGATTTGCGACCATTTAACCAGAGTAAACCAAACATGCATAGATTGGTCCCCAGTAGAGTCTAAGGAAAACTAACCTCAGTTAAGAGAGGGGTACGAGCAATAAAAGTGGTAAAACTGTGACTGAACCATGAAAACAGCCAGATATTGGCATTAAAGGCAGCTTAGATCAAAATAAAATAGCAATGATACAAATAAAAAGCAATAATGTGAGTGGAATAAAGAATATATATATGCATATCTGCATTGTATCACATTATAGTGGGGAGTCAACTGTATACTCACCAACATGGGTTGGAAATGAACATTTAAAAAAAGAACGACATTCAAGTGTCAATGAACCCAGCAAAGTTGGTTTCGCTAGCCAACCAGTCTGCCAGCCGGCCTGCTAACTAGCCTGCTAACAAGACCAGCTAACCAACTATTTGTTCCACACCATGCGGTACAACAGCCGCTTTCACGTTCTTGTTGATGAAATCGGCCGCTAGAGCAGGGTCCTCAAATCTGTGCATGGAGCCATCCGGTAAAGTCAGTCTCAGAACCGCAGGGTAGATGTGGCCAAACTTCACGTAGCTGGCGCTTCACAGCTCCGAAGCTAGCCCGCTTCTTAGCCACAGCCGTGGTATAGTCCGCAAATATCGATACTCTTTTACCCTTGTAGGGGTGTTAAGATATTTTATCAAGGTTTAAGATAAATTATAAAATAATTCTACCCAGAAACTTAAACATTAAGATTAGAGGTTATGTAGCATGGACAAGGGGTAATTAAAAATGATAACCATTGTGGAAGACAGGAATGTATGTGTGTGCCGAAAGTAAGCAAAGAAACTCCTTAAAAACAACCTGAGGATTGATTATAAAAAACGTTTGACATGTTTCTACGAACATTACGGATACTTTTGGGAATTTTCGTCTGCCTTTCGGGACCGGAACGAGCCTGTGGTTTTCTGAACATAACGCGCAAACCAAATGGCGGTTTTTGGTTATAAAACTAATCTTTATCGAACAAAAATAACATTTATTGTGTAACTGGGAGTCTCGTGAGTGCAAACATCCGAAGATTATCAAAGGTAAGCGATTAATTTTATTGCTTTTCTGACTTTCGTGACCAAGCTGATTTGAGGCTAGCTGTTCTTACTGTTTTGTCTAGTGATTGATAAACTCACAAACGCTTGGATTGCTTCGCTGTAAAGCATATTTTCAAAATCTGACACGATAGGTGGATTAACAACGAGCTAAGCTGTGTTTTGGTATATTTCACTTGTGATTTCATGATTATAAATATTTTTATTTGGCGCTCTGCAATTCAGCGGTTGTTTACGAAAATGATCCCGCTAAGGGATCCGTGCGGCAAGAAGTTAATGAGCCAACGTTATCCTCTAGCTCGCTAATGCGAGTGCTGTGGTCTGTAGCACCGCGCTCCAGCTCCGATAAGGCGTGTGCGTTGAGCTTATTCTGTATACTCTCGATAGATTTTTTAAGCTCGTCTTTGACCATTGATATCTCTGACCTGAGATTGGTAGAGAGAGAGTAAATTTTACAGAAAATATCGGTTTTGAGGGTGCCCATCACAGATTGTAGCAGCTCCACGGTCAGTGTTCCCGTGGGGCCAACATTAGCCACAGCATCCGATGGCGGGGTTGAATCAGGAGAGGGCGCAGGCCTGCTCTTGCGGACTCCGTTTTTGGCAGGGTAGACGACATTGCAAACGTACATTTCTCAGACTTGATCTGAATTGTTTAGAGGTCTCTTCAGACGCCTGACCAAACAGAAATATGTACAATTGTGCAAGGTTAAATATATACAGTGGGGCAAAAAAGTATTTAGTCAGCCACCAATTGTGCAAGTTCTCCCACTTAAAAAGATGAGAGAGGCCTGTAATTTTCATCATAGGTACACTTCAACTATGACAGACAAAATGAGAAACAAAATCCAGAAAATCACATTGTAGGATTTTTAATGAATTTATTTGCAAATTATGGTGGAAAATAAGTATTTGGTCACCTACAAACAAGCAAGATTTCTGGCTCTCACAGACCTGTAACTTCTTCTTTAAGAGGCTCCTCTGTCTTCCACTTGTTACCTGTATTAATGGCACCTGTTTGAACTTGTTATCAGTATAAAAGACACCTGTCCACAACCTCAAACAGTCACACTCCAAACTCCACTATGGCCAAGACCAAAGAGCTGTCAAAGGACACCAGAAACAAAATTGTAGACCTGCACCAGGCTGGGAAGACTGAATCTGCAATAGGTAAGCAGCTTGGTTTGAAGAAATCAACTGTGGGAGCAATTATTAGGAAATGGAAGACATACAAGACCACTGATAATCTCCCTCGATCTGGGGCTCCACGCAAGATCTCACCCCGTGGGGTCAAAATGATCACAAGAACGGTGGGGAAAAATCCCAGAACCACACGGGGGGACCTAGTGAATGACCTGCAGAGAGCTGGGACCAAAGTAACAAAGCCTACCATCAGTAACACACTACGCCGCCAGGGACTCAAATCCTGCAGTGCCAGACGTTTCCCCCTGCTTAAGCCAGTACATGTCCAGGCCCGTCTGAAGTTTGCTAGAGAGCATTTGGATGATCCAGAAGAAGATTGGGAGAATGTCATATGGTCAGATGAAACCAAAATATAACTTTTTGGTAAAAACTCAACTCGTCGTGTTTGGAGAACAAAGAATGCTGAGTTGCATCCAAAGAACACCATACCTACTGTGAAGCATGGGGGTGGAAACATCATGCTTTGGGGCTGTTTTTCTGCAAAGGGACCAGGACGACTGATCCGTGTAAAGGAAAGAATGAATGGGGCCATGTATCGTGAGATTTTGAGTGAAAACCTCCTTCCATCAGCAAGGGCATTGAAGATGAAACATGGCTGGGTCTTTCAGCATGACAATGATCCCAAACACACCGCCCGGGCAACGAAGGAGTGGCTTCGTAAGAAGCATTTCAAGGTCCTGGAGTGGCCTAGCCAGTCTCCAGATCTCAACCCCATAGAAAATCTTTGGAGGGAGTTGAAAGTCCGTGTTGCCCAGCAATAGCCCCAAAACATCACTGCTCTAGAGGAGATCTGCATGGAGGAATGGGCCAAAATACCAGCAACAGTGTGTGAAAACCTTGTGAAGACTTACAGAAAACGTTTGACCTCTGTCATTGCCAACAAAGGGTATATAACAAAGTATTGAGATAAACTTTTGTTATTGACCAAATACTTATTTTCCACCATAATTTGCAAATAAATTCATAAAAAATCCTACAATGTGATTTTCTGGATTTTTTTTTCTCATTTTGTCTGTCATAGTTGAAGTGTACCTATGATGAAAATTACAGGCCTCTCTCATCTTTTTAAGTGGGAGAACTTGCACAATTGGTGGCTGACTAAATACTTTTTTGCCCCACTGTACATTTGGTCACTAACTCAGGAGCGATAGGGAGCATTCTACATCCTTGGCTTCCAACAGCGCCCCCCAGTACAGAGAAATACTTGATGAAAACCTGCTCAAAAGCACTCAGGACCTCAGACTGGGGTGAAGGTTCAAGCAGATGGAGCTTGAGAGGATCTGCAGAGAGAATGGGAGAAACTCCCCGAATACAGGTGTGCCAAGCTTGTAGCGTCATACCCAAGAAGACTTGAGGCTGTAATTGCTGCCAAAGGTGCTTCAACAAAGCACCGAGTAAAGTGCCTGACGCAATGCTGAGTGCCTGGATATAGCCCTTAGCCGTGGTATATTAGCCGTATACCACAAACCCCCAAGGTGCCTTATTGCTAATATAAACTGACTTTTTCCACATTTTGTTACATTACAGCCTTATTCTTAAATGGACTAAACAGTTTTCCTCCCTCATCAATCTACACACGATACTCCATAATGACAAAACAAAAACAGGTTTTTAGAAATTTTAGCACTTTTATATATATTTTTTTTTTTTACTGAAATATGACATTTACATAAGTATCCAGACCCTTTCCTCAGTGCTTTGTTGAAGCACCTTTGGCAGTGATTACAGCCTCGAGTATTTTTGGGTATGACGCAACAACCTGTATTTGGGGAGTTTCTCCCATTCTTCTGTGCAGATCCTCTCAAGCTCTGATAGGTTGAATGGGGAGATTCGCTGCACAGCTATTTTCAGGTCTCTCCAGAGATGTTAGATCGGGTTCTGGCTCTGGCTGGGCCACTCAAGGACATTCAGAGACTTGTCCCGAAGCCACTCCTGCTTTGTCTTGGCTGTGTGCTTAGGGTCGTTGTCCTGTTGGAAAGTGAACCTTCGCCCCAGTCTCAGGTCCTGAGCGCTCTGGAGCAAGTTTAGTGGAAAAAGTCAGTGGGTCTGAATACATTCCGAATGCACTGTATATAGTGTACTGCTACACATACACCCATGTACTGTAAGCATGTGACCACAGATCTCAGACCCTGGGTTACATCCATGCTCTACTGGTAATGAAAGGGGTTCCTGGAATGGAGTCAATAAGCCATTTGTTTGCTGCCTTTTCATGTTCAACAGGCCTGCATACAAGGGTAGGAGACACAATCGAACAGGCTAGAACTCTGGATAGTCTCTTTGATGAATAACCTTGGTTCTTCTACTGTGGTCTTCCCTCCGTTGGATAGGCTGGGACATAATACCTGATTAATTTCTACTGCCTAACTTTGTGTGTCGTTTTTATGTTTTTCAGATTCTATTAGTGCAAAGTCTTTTCCAGCCAAGTGTTTGTTTTACCCAAGCATTCAGCAGCCATGTAGATTGGATTCAAGCAACCTCTTGACGCTAGGGGTCAGATTATTATATATTTTAAAAAATAATGTTCCCAAGGTAAACGGACTATTTCTCAGGTCCAGATCGTAGAATATGCATATAAATTACAGATTATGATAGAAAACACTCCAAAGTTTCCAAAACTGTCAAAATATTGTCTGTGAGTATAACAAAACTGATTCTGCAGGCGAAAACCTGAGAAAATCTAACCCGGAAGTGATATTCTTTTTTAAAAATCTGTGTTTCCTGGCCTGTCTTTCTTCCATTTAAAGGGGTATCAACCAGATTCCTTTTCCAATGGCTTCCTCAAGCTGTGACCAGGCTTTAGACATAGTTTCAGGCTTTTATTTTGAAAAATGAGCGAGATCTTTCAAAAGTAGTCAGGTGTCCTCTGAATAGTTCCTGCGCACGAGAGGGGAGCTCTCCATTTTCTTTTTCTCTCTTATTGAATAGGTTACGGTCCGGTTGAAATATTATCGATTATGTTTGTTAAAAACAACCTGAGGATTGATTATAAAAAACATTTGACATGTTTCTATTACGGATACTTTTTGAAATGTTCGTCGAACGGAACGAGGCTTTGGTTTTCTGAACATAATGCGCAACCCAAATGGCGTTTTTTTGTTATAAAAGTAATATTTATCGAACAAAAAGAACATTTGTTGTGTAACTGGGAGTCTCGTGAGTGCAAACATGCGAAGATTAACAAAGGTAAGCGATTAATTTTATTGCTTTTCTGACTTTCGTGACCATGCTAATTTGGGGCTAGCTGTTGTAGCATTGATTGATACACTCACAAAAGCTTGGATTGCTTTCGCTGCAAAGCCTATTTTCAAAATCTGACACGATAGGTGGATTAACAACAAGCTAAGCTGTGTTTTGGTATATTTCACTTGTGATTGCATGATTATAAATATTTTTTGTAATATTTTTGAATCTGATACGTTTGGGAATTTTCTTCTGCCTTTCAGGACCGGAACAAGGCTGTAGTTTTCTGAACATAACGCGCAACCCAAATGGCGTTTTTTTGTGATTGCATGATTATAAATATTTTTAGTAATATTTTGCGCCCTGCAATTCAGCGGTTGTTTAGGAAAATGATCCCGCTAAAGGGATCCGTAGCGCAGAGAAGTTAAGCAGCGAGTCGGAGTCTGAGGCCGAGCCTTCTCTTGTCTCTACTCCTCCCGTTACAGGGTCTGAGATGCCGAAGCTTCCCACCATTAGCTCTGACAAATTGAAAACCCTAGTTAGTCATTGGCAACTCCATTACCCGCAGTATTAGACTTAAAACGAATCATCCAGCGATCATACACTGTTTACCAGGGGGCAGGGCAACCGACGTTAAGGCTAAGCTGAAAATGGTGCTGGCTAAAGCTAAAACTGGCGAGTGTAGAGAGTATAGAGATATTGTTATTCACGTCGGCACCAACGATGTTAGGATGAAACAGTCAGAGGTCGCCAAGCGCAACATAGCTTCAGCGTGTAAATCAGCTAGAAAGATGTGTCGGCATCGAGTAATTGTCTCTGGCCCCCTCCCAGTTAGGGGGAGTGATGAGCTCTACAGCAGAGTCTCACAACTCAATCGCTGGTTGAAAACTGTTTTCTGCCCCTCCCAAAAGATAGAATTTGTAGATAATTGGCCCTCTTTCTGGGACTCACCCACAAACAGGACCAAGCCTGACCTGCTGAGGAGTGACGGACTCCATCCTAGCTGGAGGGGTGCTCTCATCTTATCTACCAACATAGACATGGCTCTAACTCCTCTAGCTCCACAATGAAATAGGGTGCAGGCCAGGCAGCAGGCTGTTAGCTAGCTTGCCAGCTTAGTGGAGTCTGCCACTAGCACAGTCAGTGTAGTCAGCTCAGCTATCCCCATTGAGACCGTGTCTGTGCCTCGACCTAGGTTGTGCAAAACTAAACATGGCGGTGTTCGTCTTAGCAATCTCACTAGGATAAAGACCTCCTCCATTCCTGCCATTATTGAAAGAGATCGTGATACCTCACATCTCAAAATAGGGCTACTTAATGTTAGATCCCTCACTTCAAAGGCAGTTATAGTCAATGAACTAATCACTGATCATAATCTTGATGTGATTGGCCTGACTGAAACATGGCTTAAGCCTGATGAATTTACTGTGTTAAATGAGGCTTCACCTCCTGGTTACACTAGTGACCATATCCCCCGTGCATCCCGCAAAGGCGGAGGTGTTGCTAACATTTACGATAGCAAATTTCAATTTACAAATAAAAATGACTTTTTCGTCTTTTGAGCTTCTAGTCATGAAATCTATGCAGCCTACTCAATCACTTTTTATAGCTACTGTTTACAGACCTGCTGGGCCATATACAGCGTTCCTCACTGAGTTCCCTGAATTCCTATCGGACCTTAGCAGATAATATTCTAATTTTTGGTGATTTTAATATTCACATGGAAAAGTCCACAGACCCACTCCAAAAGGCTTTCGGAGCCATCATCGACTCAGTGGGTTTTGTCCAACATGTCTCTGGACCTACTCACTGTCACAGTCATACTCTGGACCTAGTTTTGTCCCATGGAATAAATGTTGTAGATCTTAATGTTTTTCCTCATAATCCTGGACTATCGGATAACCATTTTATTATGTTTGCAATCGCAACAAATAATCTGCTCAGACCCCAACCAAGCTGCTCTGGCAGCTCCTGACTGACGGGCGGCTCTGGCAGCTCCTGACTGACGGGCGGCTCTGGCAGCTCCTGACTGACGGGCGGCTCTGGCAGCTCAGGACAGACGGGCGGCTTTGGCAGCTCAGGACAGACGGGCGGCTCTGGCAGCTCAGGACAGAAGGGCGGCTCTGGCAGCTCAGGACAGACGGGCGGCTCTGGCAGCTCAGGACAGCTGGGCGGCTCTGGCAGCTCCGGACTGACGGGCGGCTCTGGCCTGGAGAGAGAACCTGGAGGGAGGAGACGGAGAGACAGCCTGGTGCGTGGGGCTGCCACGGGACCCACCAGGCTGGGGAGACCTACAGGAGGCCTGGTGCGTAGAGGAGGCACCGGATGGACCGGGCTGTGGGGGAGCACTGGAGCTCTGGTGTGCAGCCTTGGCACCACTCCTTCAGGCTGGATGTCCACTTTAGCCCGGACCCTCCAGAGTGCAGGCACAGGTTGAACCGGGCTGTGGGTGAGCACTGGAGATCTGGTGCATACCACTCGCACCTCTCCCTTAGGCTCAATGCCCACATTCGCCCGGCACGAGCGGAGCGCAGGCATAGGACGCACTGCACCCTCCCAGCACCCCGGAGACACAACACGCAGAGCCGGCGCAGGACACCCTGGGCCGAAACGGCGTACCGGAGACCAGACACGCTGAGCCGGCACAACACGCCCTGGCTGGATGCCCACTTTCGCATGGCACTTGCGGGGGGCTGGCCTATAGCGCTCCGGGCTATGAGCGCGTACTGGCGACACCGTGCGCTCCACCGCATAACACGGTGCCTGACCAGTACAACGCTGTTTTCGGTAAGCATGAGGAGTGGGCTCAGGTCTCCAACCTGACTCCGCCACACTCCCCGTGTGCCCCCACCCCCAAAAAAATTGGGGGCTGCCTCTCGTGCCTCTCGCGCTGCCGTGCTACCTCCTCATATCGCCGCCGCTCAGCTCTCGCTGCCTCCAGTTCTTCCTCGGGGAGGCGATATTCCCCAGCCTGTGCCCAGGGTCCCTTAACATCTAAAATCTCCTCCCATGTCCATGAGTCCAGAGATCACTGCCTTTCTATACCACGCTGCTTGGTCCTTTCTTGGTGGGTGATTCTGTAACGGTTCTCCTCTTCGTCTGAGGAGGAGTAGCAAGGATCGGACCAATGTGCAGCGTGGTAAGTGTTCGTCATTTTATTAAACTGAACTGAACACTACAATACAAAGTAAACAAAAAGAACAACCGAAACAGTTCTGTCTGGTAACTAATACTAAGACAGAAAACAACTACCCACAAATCATAGTAGGAAAACAGGCTACCTAAGTATGATTCTCAATCAGCTGCCTCTGATTGAGAACCATACCAGGCCAAACACAGAAATACAACAACATAGAAAAAGAACATAGACTGCCCACCCCAACTCACGCCCTGACCAAACTAAAATAGAGACATAAAAAAGGAACTAAGGTCAGGACGTGACATAACCACCTAACTGAGGAACTCAATTTAACCTTGCACAATACCCTAGATGCAGTTGCACCCCTAAAAACTAAAAACATTTGTCATAAGAAACTAGCTCCCTGGTATACAGAAAATACCCGAGCTCTGAAGCAAGCTTCCAGAAAATTGGAACGAAAATGGTGCCACACCAAACTGGAAGTCTTCCGACTAGCTTGGAAAGACAGTACCGTGCAGTATCGAAGAGCCCTCACTGCTGCTCGATCATCCTATTTTTCCAATTTAATTGAGGAAATGTATTTTTGATACTGTCGCAAAGCTAACTAAAAAGCAGCATTCCCCAAGTGAGGATGGCTTTCACTTCAGCAGTAATACATTCAACTTCTTTGAGGAAAAGATCATGATCATTAGAAAGCAAATTACGGACTCCTCTTGAAATCTGCGTATTCCTCCAAAGCTCAGCTGTCCTGAGTCTGCACAACTCTGCCAGGACCTAGGATCAAGAGAGACAATTAAGTGTTTTAGTACTATATCTCTTGACACAATGATGAAAATAATCATGGCCTCTAAACCTTCAAGCTGCATACTGGACCCTATTCCAACTAAACTACTGAAAGAGCTGCTTCCTGTGCTTGGCCCTCCTATGTTGAACATAATAAACGGCTCTCTATCCACCGGATGTTTACCAAACTCACTAAAAGTGGCAGTAATAAAGCCTCTCTTGAAAAAGCCAAACCTTGACACAGAAAATATAAGAAAACTATCGGCCTATATTGAATCTTCCATTCCTCTCAAACATTTTTGAAAAAGCTGTTGCGCAGCAACTCACTGCCTTCCTGAAGACAAACAATGTATACGAAATGCTTCAGTCTGGTTTTAGACCCCATCATAGCACTGAGACTGCACTTGTGAAGGTGGTAAATTACCTTTTAATGGCGTCAGACCGAGGCTCTGCCTCTGTCCTCGTGCTCCTAGACCTTAGTGCTGCCTTTGATACCATCGATCACCACATTCTTTTGGAGAGATTGGAAACCCAAATTGGTCTACACGGACAAGTTCTGGCCTGGTTTAGATCTTATCTGTCGGAAAGATATCAGTTTGTCTCTGTGAATGGTTTGTCCTCTGACAAATCAACTGTACATTTCGGTGTTCCTCAAGGTTCCGTTTTAGGACCACTACTGTTTTCACTATATATTTTACCTCTTGGGGATGTCATTCGAAAACATAATGTTAACTTTCACTGCTATGCGGATGACACACAGCTGTACACTTCAATGAAACATGGTGAAGCCCCAAAATTGCCCTCGCTAGAAGCCTGTGTTTCAGACATAAGGAAGTGGATGGCTGAAAACTTTCTACTTTTAAACTCGGACAAAACAGAGATGCTTGTTCTAGGTCCCAAGAAACAAAGAGATCTTCTGTTTAATCTGACAATTAATCTTGATGGTTGTAAAGTCATCTCAAATAAAACTGTGAAGGACCTTGACGTTACTCTGGACCCTGATCTCTCTTTTGACAAACATATCAAGACTGTTTCAAGGACAGCTTTTTTCCATCTACGTAACATTGCAAAAATCAGAAACGTTTTGTCCAAAAATGATGCAGAAAAATGAATCCATGCTTTTGTTACTTCTAGGTTAGACTACTGCAATGCTCTACTTTCCGGCTACCCGGATAAAGCACTAAATAAACTTCAGTTAGTGCTAAATACGGCTGCTAGAATCCTGACTAGAACCCAAAAAATGTATCATATTACTCCAGTGCTAGCCTCCCTACACTGGCTTCCTGTTAAGGCAAGGGCTGATTTCAAGGTTTTACTGCTAACATACAAAGCATTACATGGGCTTGCTCCTACCTATCTTTCCGATTTGGTCCTGCCGTACATACCTACACGTACGCTACGGTCACAAGACGCAGGCCTCCTAATTGTCCCTAGAATTTCTAAGCAAACAGCTGGAGGCAGGGCTTTCTCCTATAGAGCTCCATTTTTATGGAATGGTCTGCCTACCCATGTGAGAGACGCAGACTCGGTCTCAACTTTTAAGTATTTACTGAAGACTCATCTCTTCAGTGGGTCATATGATTGAGTGTAGTCTGGCCCAGGAGTGTGAAGTTGAACGGAAAGGCTCTGGAGCAACGAACCGCCCTTGCTGTCTCTGCCTGGCCGGTTTCCCTCTCTCCACTGGGATTCTCTGCCTCTAACCCTATTACAGGGGCTGAGTTACTGGCTTACTGGTGCTCTTTCATGCCGTCTCTAGGAGGGGTGCATCACTTGAGTGGGTTGAGTCACTGACGTGATCTTCCTGTCTGGATTGGCGCCCCCCCCCCCCCTTGGGTTGTGCCGTGGCGGAGAACTTTGTGGGCTATACTCAGCCTTGTCTCAGGATGGTAAGTTGGTGGTTGAAGATATCCCTCTAGTGGTGTGGGGGCTGTGTTTTGGCAAAGTGGGTGGGGTTATATCATTCCTGTTTGGCCCTGTCCGGGGGTATCATCGGATGGAGCCACAGTGTCTCCTGACCCCTCCTGTCTCAGCCTCCAGTATTTATGCTGCAGTAGTTTGTGTCGGGGGGCTAGGGTCAGTTTGTTATATCTGGAGTACTTCTCCGGTCTTATCCGGTGTCCTGTGTGAATTTAAGTATGCTCTCTCTAATTCTCTCTTTCTTTCTCTCTCTCGGAGGACCTGAGCCCTAGGACCATGCCTCAGGACTACCTGGCATGATGACTCCTTGCTGTCCCCAGTCCACCTGGCCGTGCTGCTGCTCCAGTTTCAACTGTTCTGCCTGCGGCTATGGAACCCTGACCTGTTCACCGGACGTGCTACCTGTCCCAGACATGCTGTTTTAAACTCTCTAGAGACAGCAGGAGAGGTAGAGATACTCTTAATGATCGGCTATGAAAAGCCAACTGACATTTACTCCTGAGGTGCTGACTTGCTGCACCCTCGACAACTACTGTGATTATTATTATTTGACCATGCTGGTCATTTATGAACATTTGAACATCTTTGCCATGTTCTGTTATATTCTCCACCCGGCACAGCCAGAAGAGGACTGGCCACCCCTCATAGCCTGGTTCCTCTCTAGGTTTCTTCCTAGGTTTTGGCCTTTGTAGGGAGTTTTTCCTAGCCGCCGTGCTTCTACACCTGCATTGCTTGCTGTTTGGGGTTTTTGGCTGGGTTTCTGTACAGCACTTTGAGATATCAGCTGATGTAAGAAGGGCTATATAAATAAATTTGATTTGATTTGATCACAATTCCAGTGGGTCAGAAGTTTACATATACTAGGTTGACTGCGCCTTTAAACAGCTTGGTAAATTCCAGAAAATGATGTCATGGCTTTAGTAGCTTCTGATAGGCTAATTGACATCATTTGAGTCAATTGGAGGTGTACCTGTGGATGTATTTCAAGGCCTAACTTCAAACTCAGTGCCTCTTTGCTTGACATCATGGGAAAATCAAAAGAAATCAGCCAAGACCTCATAAAAAAATTTGTAGACCTCCACAAGTCTGGTTCACCCTTGGGAGAAATTTCCAAACGCCTGAAGGCACCATTTTCTTCTGTACAAACAGTAGTACAGTATAAACAAGTATTAACACCATGGGACCATGCAGCCGTCATAACGCTCAGGAAGAAGACGCGCTCTGTCTCCTAGAGATGAACGTACTTTGGTGCGAAAAGTGCAAATCAATCCCAGAACAACAGCAATGGACCTTGTGAAGATGCTGGAGGAAACAGGTACAAAAGTATCTATATCCACAGTAAAACGAGTCCTATATCGACATAACCTGAATGGCCGCTCAGCAAGGAGGAAGCCACTGCTTCAAAACCACCATAAAAAAGCCAGACTACGGTTTGCAACTGCACATGGGGACAAACATTGTACTTTTGGAGAAATGTCCTCTGGTCTGATGAAACAAAAATAGAACTGTTTGCCCATAATGACCATTGTTATGTTTGGAGGAAAAAGGGGGAGGCTTGCAAGCCAAAGAACACCATCCCAGCCGTGAAGCACGGGGGTGGCAGCATCATGTTGTGGGGGTGCTTTGCTGCAGGAGGGACTGGTGCGCTTCACAAAATAGATGGCATCATGAGGTAGGAAAGTTGTGTGGATATATTGAAGCAACATCTCAAGACATCAGTCAGGAAGTTAAAGTTTGGTCGCAAATGGGTCTTCCAAATGGACAATGACCCAAAGCTTACTTCCAAAGTTGTGGCAAAATGGCTTAAGGACAACAAGTGGCCATCACAAAGCCCTGACCTCAATCCTATAGAACATTTGTGAGCAGAACTGAAAAAGCATGTGCGAGCAAGGAGGTCTACAAATCTGACTCAGTTACACCAGCTCTGTCACGAGGAATGGGCCAAAATTCACCCAACATATTGTGGGAAGATTGTGGAAGGCTACCAGAAATGTTTGACCCAAGTTAAACAATTTAAAGGCAATGCTACCAAATACTAATTGTGTGTGTGTGTCACGTTCGCTGGAATAATCATCGGACCAAGGTGCAGCGCGATATGGTTTCCACATATTTAATAGAGAAACACACAAAACAATAAAGAAATAAACGAAACGTGACGACAATGGAGTGCTAACATGCAACTACACATAACAATATCCCACAAACCATAGGTGGAAAAAAGGCTACAACGATTACCAGCTGCCTCTAATTGGGAATCATACAAAATCACCAACATAGAAAAACAAAACTAGAACCCCACATAGAAATAATAAACTAGACTAACCCCCAGTCACGCCCTGACCTACTCTACCATAGACAATAAGGGCTCTCTATGGTCAGGACGTGACAGTGTGTTAACTTCTGACCCACTGGGAATGTGATGAAAGAAATAAAAGCTGAAATAAATAATTCTCTCTACTATTATTCTGACATTTCACATTCTCAAAATAAAGTGGTGATCCTAACTGACCTAAGACAGGGGATTTTTACTAGAATTAAATGTCAGGAATTGTGAAAAACTGAGTTTAAACTTATTTGGCTAAGGTGTATGTAAACTTACGACTTCAACAGTATAAAGTGGGACTTCAGCACTGGTATTCATGTGAGAAGGTGGATGTGAACCCTGGTCTCCAGCTTGTCAAAACACAGCCATAATCCACTCAGACAGACTAAACTTAACCACCCTTGTTACACTGAGCACATGAGGCCCGATTAAATGTTAAATCAGCTTATTTCAAGTCTGAATAGGGCCTAGGGAGAATATTATTTTGTGGAAGTCCATCTTTTTTTCTGTGATTTCTTTATACGATTAGAAACAGGAGGAGACAGAGAAGGGGTGAAAGTGGGAGAAGCGGAATGGGAATTTAGCCCCTGACTTCTGGGTCAGTAAGATGGCAAATTTCTTTGGATTTTGACCAACTCAGCCACACAGCCACCTACCGTGTGAGGAACTTGGGCCCCCATATCAGCAGAAAAATGTTTGGATTAAAGGCAAAATGTGAACTTCAAACATTGTACTGCCGTACTGTTCATAATTCCCCTAGTCCGGGGCATGGAGGTGGAAAGAGGGTATTCGTGGCAGGTGTGCCCTCTAGGAAACTATATTGTCAAGTATAAAAACAGGCACATTTGTGGACACCCAGATGTATTTACTGCTAAATCTCTCTCAGGTTGGAACAGTGGCCATTGTGGAATAGAGTAAGATGAGGACTGTGTCGTGAGGTTGATTTCTCAGAGAATGGCAGAAGCGGATACCAAGTTTGAATCTGATGGTGCAAAGCAAAGATGAGAGTGAGAATGAAGGTGATGAGAACACTGGATGGACTACAGTTGCTAAAGGACAGATACCATGAGCTAAAATGACAGTTAAAATGCTGTCTAGTAAGGCTCCTTCTCATGGCACAACTATTTGTTTGTTTGTAAGAGTGAGTGCGGTTTGAGGATAAGAAGATGTACCTGGGAGATCTGTTTGATGTTCCCAGGATGGTGAAGAAAGTGTTGTAATCTGTGAGTTCCCTGAATGTCCTATAAGGGTGAAGGAGGCAGAGATTGCTAGGATAAGAGCTGTTCAGCATATCTCCTATGCTGAGGCAGAAAGAAAAGCTAAAGAATGTTCTAGGGGTTCTGTTGCTGTGGAGACACGGCAGTCCAGTGCTGATGGGGAGAGGTCTGTCAGTGATAAAGAGATGCTCTGTTTTTTTGGCACCACACTCCACAAAGCAAGTCCTGCAGACTAGTTTAATCTTATCTTGATTATTGCCCAGTCATGTGGTCAAGTGCTGCAAAGGACCTAGTTAAGCATCAGCTGGCCCAGAACAGCAGCACATGTTGCTCTTCATTGTAATCAGAGGGCTTACATCAATACTATGCATGCCAGTCTCTCTTGGCTAAGAGTTGAGGAAAGATTGACTTAATCTCTTCTTGTTTTTATAGGAAATATAAATACGTTGGAAATTCCAAATTGTTTGCATGGTCAACATACACAAAGCACAGACACACACACTTATCCCACCAGACATGCCACCAGGGGTCTTTTCACAGTTCCCAGGTCCAGAACAAATTCAAGGAAACATGCAGTACTATAAATTGCAGTGGCGAACAAGAAGAGAAATAAGAGAAGTAAAGTGGTCGTGAGAATCTAGGCATTTTGCCGTGAGGTGTTGCTTTATTTGTTTTTTTACACCAGGATTGCTGTTCACTTGTGCTATATGAGATGGAAGGAACTCCCTTCCATCTCATATAGCAAAAGTGAACAGCAAACCTTTTTTACACCAGGATTGCTGTTCACTTGTGCTATATGAGATGGAAGGAACTCCCTTCCATCTCATATAGCAAAAGTGAACAGCAAACCTTGTTTAAAAAAACAAATAAAGCAACACCTCACGGCACAATGCCTTTCCCCCATGGGACCTACTTTTTGTGTGTATGTATTGACATGTATGTGTCACACAAACAAACAAACATATGTTAATGTTTTTAAATGTATGTAAATTGTAGTCTTTTGTCTGTAATGTCTTTTACGTTGTGTCGGACCCCAGTAAGACCAGCAGTCACCATTGGCGTCGGCTAATGGGGATCCTAATAAAATAAAATACAAATCTGTGGGTGGTGTTTGCAAGGTGCATGATCTAGATACCCTTGTTGTGAAGAAAGTCAATTTTTGGGGCATTTATTGCTATAGTGATAAACTGCACTGCAAGAGTGGATAAGAACTCAGGAAAGATCGATATCATCGTATCTGCAGCTGAACACTTCTTGGGAATGAAGAATGTAACGGGTGAGGAGCTGCATGGTGTACTGACTGGAGCAGCAGTTGTGTCATCTCAGGTCACCTGGATCGGAGTAGGGCTCTAAGTGTATTTTTAAGGACGGGGGGGGGGTTGTATTTAATTTTCGGATGTTTAAGTGGATTGAAAGTTTTAGTTTATTTCCCTTTTCCATTTGGGATTTCCCCCTTTTCTATTCCCCACATCCAGTATTGGGCATCAGTTTTATGTTTGAAATTGATGGCGAGTTGAGTAGAAATAAGAGTGAGAAGGAATGGATTGCAGTGGCGAACAAGAAGAGAAATAAAAGAAGTAAAGTGGTCGTGAGAATCTAGTAAAGCCAAGCCTTACTCTGACTCTTTTTTTAGTTGGAGTGAGGGTTCTGGGCCGATGGCTTTATCTGGGAGATCCATTTGACGTCTCTATGAATATCATGGATATGTTGGACAAGGTTATGTCAGTGAGGATAACAAGAGGTGGCCTTATTTAGTTTTCTTGTGTATCCGAGGAGCAAAAGGAGTGTGCTTTGCAACTGAAAAAGATATTGGATTGGAATGTGTCATATGTGGATCTGCAAAGCAGGGCACATATCAAGGGTGTTAACTCTGGAGTGGCGCTAGGAAGGAATCCTGTCGACGAATGTTCCGTCCTCATATCCCCAATCAAATTGAAGCCGCTTTTGTCTTATCACTCCATATGGGTTGAGAATTCTTAACTCGCCTATAGTCATCTGCCGCATTACATCGTGATTTCACAAATAATTTGTTTATCCAACTTTTTGGTTATTGTATGAGGATCAATTTAGACAAAATGCTGGCTGTACAATTTAGCTAGCTAGCTAGCTAGCTAGCCAAAAGGAAATTGCCAGCACTGTTTTATCAAGCAACAAACTAACCAAGCTAGCAACGAACTAATCTGGCTAGCTAGTGGTGTTCATGTTGAACAATTGCAGTTGAAACTGGTAAGAGAGAGGTCTGGGTTCACTTAAAAAAAATACATTATTGACTGCCAAAGCATGTACATAAACCTTTACTAACCCGGATGCCTGTATTTAATAACAGCTCCTGTTTAATGTCTCTTATTTATTGTTTTACTTTTTACCCCAATTTCATGATATCCAATTGATAGTTACAATCTTGTCCCATCGCTGCAACTCCCGTACGGACTCAGGAGAGGCGAAGGTCAAGAGCCAAGAGTCCTCTGAAACACGACCCTGTCAAGCCGCACTGCTTCTTGACACACTGCTCGCTTAACACGGAATCTAGCCGTGTGTCAGAGGAAACACCGGCCAACTAGCGACCATGTCAGTGTGCATGCGCCCTGCCCGCCACAGAAGTCACTAGAGAGCGATGGGACAAGGACAAACTCTCCCCTAATCCGGACGCCGCTAGGCCAGTTGTGCGCCACCACATGGATTTCCCGGTCGAAGCCGGTTGCGATACAGGCTAGGATCGAACCAGGATCTGTAGTGACACCTCTTGCACAGCGATGTAATGCCTTAGACCGCTGCGCCACTCGGGAGGCCTAATGTCTTTTCTGTCAACCTTTATCATGGCTCCCACAGCACTGACAGTTGTGTTGACATGACAACTGGGCTGGAATTGTGGACCTTCTTCTTTAAGGTTCAACCGATAAGGTGTATTGCCGCCACAGTCGTAGGGGGTAGTAAACGAATGTTCCTCCCTACAGGCTCAGGGGCCTGTGAGGGAGGAACATTCTTCGAAAGGATTCCTTGCAAGGCATTGGCTCACAATGATGCACTCACAATGATGCAAATTTTCTCAAATGTATTTTCTGTTTGTGCTGTGCAGTTTATGATCATTGCAATTAACGATGCAAAGTCCATCATTATATCAAGATCCCTCAGTTGCAGAGAAACATTCACTGGTGCAGGTTCTACTACCTTTCCAGCGCCAATGCTACTCATTCCTTCGACTCTTCTCACTATAGGGCACAAAGGTTCTTACAGGGTATCTCACAAAGCCTAATGCCTAATAATAATTTGGGCTGTGCAGGGTGCTTATATTTGTCCTGCTACACACAAGTGTGTTATAGAAATGTGTTTCTTGCATATCCCAACTCCCCCTGAGACACCAGCAGGGAGTGGGGTCCCAGCCAGAGTCACCATTGTACAGTGGCCCTGAGAAGGGAGAGTCTCTTCATCAAAGAACAAAAGTATAGGTGCCACCTGAGTGACGTAGCGGTCTAAGGCACTGCATCGCTGGCACCGGGAGACCCATGAGGCGGCGCGCGATTGGCCCAGCGTCGTCTGGGTTAGGGGAGTGTTTGGCTGACCAGGATTTCCTTGACCCATCGTGCTCTAGTGACTCCTTGTGGTGGGCCGGGCACCTGCAAGCTGACCTCGGTCACCAGCTGGACAGTGTTTCCTCCGACACATTGGTGCGGCTGGCTTCTGGGTAAACCGAGCAGTGAGGTTTGGCAGGGTCATGTTTCGGAGGATGAATGGCTCTTGTTCTTCGCCTCTCCCGAGTCCGTAGGGGAGTTGCAGCGACGGGACATGACTGTAACAATCAATTGGATATCACAAAATTGAGGAGAAAATGGGTAAAAATACAAAAAAATACAACAACCTCAAAGAATGTATGGATGACGTGAATTTCTTCACTCCATCCACCATATGGGTCAGTCAATGTGCACCAACCACTCCACCTACTTCCTCAGGTATTTCATCTGCACACACTTCATGCGCTATACCAGAGAACCCCCTTGATAGGCTCTCTGCTTCAAAGATCCATACACAAAACATTCCACTCCTACTGTATATCTTTTTGAGGCACAAAGCATATGAACTTCTCTGCAGACACACAAATCTAAACAAGACCACTTTTTGTGACCAACGCCACATTATCCTCCAACGTATCCCAGATTTTCCTTGAGAAGTCAAACGGGTCTCCAAGGTAACATTGGTTCAAAACCCTCAGTCTAGACTAGGCTTGGATTTCCTAGTTTCCACCACAACTTTACTTCTCTTGTTTCCTTTCATTTTTGCCACTGTACTCATCTTCACCGACATGCTGTCAGTTTCAAATAAAACATCCTCTCGTCTCTCGTTCCGAACCTGGATCATGTGACAAAATCATTCATTTTGATTGGCTGTCATTTTGTAAGGCCAGCTTTTTGGTTCATACTGCTGGCTTGTTTGCCTACTAGCTTTAGCTTTACCTATTGTTTGATGCTAGCCCCGCATGCTATATGCAACACTAAATAGCCTATGCCAATTTAGCCTGCTTTGCCCTACCACGCCACATGTTATTGCATCCCACTTTTGACATTCATTTTTGGAATTACAAATGAGGAGTTTGTCAACACAATATATAAGAGCAGGGAATATAGGCCTACTATAAGAGGGACTCTCATTTACAGTATAGGTAAATGGATCTACTGTAATTCTGCACTAGACAGGATTTGAAACACCATAATAGTGTTTTCAACCTTTTCCATGTAAGTCTGGCAAGGTGTTAAAAGAAAGTGATGTTACAACACAACATGTCATGTTTCAGAGCACCTCAGGATGAATGTTTCAGTACACCATCAATCTGTCTCAATACCCTCACAACCATGTGTTTCAATAATCCAGCAAAGTTAAGGTTTCGTCTCCTTTAAGGTGGTGGCAGCTCAGTTGCCACTCATTTTAGCGTTACAAAGCACTTTATTTTAACAGTGTGTGTTACAGTAATAGCCCTGAGTGTAAAAAAAGAGAGTCTATTAAGCTACTCAGTGTACAAATTGGTCACATTAAACCCCAGTTAATTGGGCCACATCAGGGGAAAATGAATAAGTGCATGTACTTGTCAGTACATCTAAAGTTGGAGAGTTTGAAGTTTAATGAGGAATCTGAAGATGACTATCAAACATTATTCGAGGCAGAGTGAATCATGCCACTGCAGACCCACTGTACTGGAACCCTCCCTCTTATCACCATTAATACTTAAAGTGTGTGTCTGAGAGATTGTGTCTGAATAATGATGAGTGAGAAAGTGACAGACTCACAAATATCATACCCTCAAGACATGCTAACCTCTCACAATTACTATAACAGGGGAGGTTAGCATTTTTGAGGTGTATGATATTTGTGCGTCTAACTTTCTCACTCATCATTATTCAGACACACTCACACTATTACGGCACTATTGGAGCTTTTTGATACACGCGCAATGACATCTGATAAATATGTGTATGCAACCAATACAATTGTATTTGATTTAGATACTGATTTGGTGCTGAAGATAATGAATATGAGGTTGAAAAGTGGCAGAATTGCCCTTTAACCCAGATGGTGAAAAGTGGCAGAATTGCCCTTTAACCCAGATGGTGAAAATAATGAAATCAATAGAATGAACAGCATCTGTCAAAAGAAATAAGTTTGTAAACATATTTTCCTTCCATTCTAGACATTTGAGTGACAGTTTATGCAATACTGTTTCGTTTATCTGCTACATCATGTTCACAACTATATGTTAACAGATAATTGATAACAGAAAAATATAAATATACATAACCAATACAAATTCACAGAGAACAGCTGCTAGTATATCCCACCATTGCCTCCACTGTCTCCTCTCTGACCAGCAATACTCCCCTAACCACTGCCTTGTTAACATGTCAAGCTCTGTTTTTAAATAATTGGACTGGTTCCTGTTATATCCATTTGATTGTATGACATTCACTACAGTTTAATAGGACACTAAATACATTAGGTGACACAGCGATTCTCCAGGACTGGATTCTCTCTTGACCGTTGACCTATTAAACTTTTAGACAACTGGTTTATTAGAGCGTTGGTCCAATCAGACCCAAGCACGGACGTCGCCTCCCCAGTCCAAGCCCTGTCCACGGTACCAGGAGCGTGTGATTGGCTGAAACAGCAGGAGGAGTCGCAGCCTCCGGAGCAGCCCACAGAAGATGGCTGCCGCCACCACCACCAGCGGTGACATCATCACGAAGCCCAGGATAATAAGGGCGGAGCAGCTGTTGTCGTCGAGGTAACGGCAGAAAGGAGAGTGGGAGTCTAGGACCTGCGGGGGTGGAAAGGGAGACTAATGTAACATTCAGACAGAAACAGACTCCAAAGATATGGACAATTATATTGATACAGTACGTGTTTCTGAGTTGTTTTTGTTGGTGAAGCAAATGTTGGTGCTTTATCTTTAACTGAACAGAACTGAGGGGGAGGTGTGTGTGTGTGTGCGTGCGTGCGTGTGCGCGTGCGTGTGTCTGTGTGTGTGTGTGTGTGTGTGTGTGCGTGTGTGCATGCGTGCACGCATGAGAAAGCAAGAGGGACCATATGAGGGAAGGTAGTGGGGCGTGACAGACTCTTTCCCAGTTTCCCTTCAATGTTCAGATAAGAGGCAGCTGCCAATAAAACCCCTAGGCTGTCAATCACCCGTGAGTGCCACCGAAAGAGAGAGGGAGAGTGAGAGAGAGACGGAGGGAGATGGAGAGAGACTGGGATGAGAGAGAGACAGATAGAGATAAGAGTGGAACCCTTGCTCTGCTTGCTAGACTAAAAACCTGTAAGCAATTCTAATGGGTGACATACTATATACACACTGTCAGCAAGAGGGAAGAGGAGGGAGGGATACAGCTACACAGAGAGGGACATGCACAGGCAGACAGACATGCACGCGCACAAACAGAAATGCACAAAAACACTTACATAGGAGTACACAAACACTCAAACACACTCAGTGTTGTCTCAATAGGGCTACATTCTATAATAACTCTCTGGCATATAATTCTCTAATTGTCAACATTTTAAAGAGGAATTTCCCCAGCCACCTCAACTGAGCTCTGCAACCTCGAGCCCATCACCAACTACAAGTACACACTCATCTACACACGCATACACACAGACACACTTTTTCTGTCTTGTCTGTATAGGCCTGGGCCCAGCTGGGGACTAACTGGTACTAATTTCAACAATCAGATCTTCTCATGGACATCCTCTCTTACTGTCCCATCCATCACCTCTCCAAGACAAACTGTTGATTGACACCCCCAACTCTGGAAGGAAGCAAGGGTCTATACTGGAACCTGTTGTCTTCTATATAGTACTGTTCACAACATTCCATTAAGCTACACTTTAAAAATAGCACTCACATTCTGTATAATGGTACATCCTCCCCAGCCATCACTAATGAAGATGTGGAAATGAAAACACCTTGAAAATACCAGTGTCTTCAAGGTGTTTTAAGATATTTAGGATTGCTATTGATTTCATTAAATGGCAACTTTCCAAAGAAAGATAAATCAGTGTGATCGTACACAAAATTCTTCCAGATATCTAAAAAGTTAGCAAACGCATGTAAAAAGTTAAACCTAGTATAGAGCCATATTTTACTGTAACATCGATAATGGAGACAAGCAAGGCCACTGTGAAAAGTTACATTGGGGCGTCTACTCTTCGACAAGGGCAACAGCTGTATATCTTAGACGACACTTTAGCATCATTATGAGAGTGATAGCATTTACTGACTGCCTCAGAATGCACATCATAATCCTGTTTTAGACACAGTCTCTTCTTAAAGGTGGTCTTAACATGACAGTTTACTCCAAAAACAAGTTTGCTTCTCAGCACATCATAATCATGTTGTAGTCCAGTGTGTTCTAGACACAGTCCGCCTAAAATTATAGTTAAGTTTTTAATTTAAATTACGTTTGTCAGATGCTTTAAGACCTCAAAAGTGTTCTAATGCCAAGATGCATCCAGGCCATCTGTTGTCTATCCAGCAATATGCTTCCCTTTCCCATTCATTTGTGATTGAGGAATATAGCCGGATCTACATAAGAGGTGGCATGAGAAGTAGTCTCATCTTGACATTAAACCATGCACTTTATGAGATCTGCACTAACTTTGATTTTAAAGTCAACTCTCACTTTAATGTTGCCTATAGGCCAATGAAGTGATGTCAGCTTCCGGGTGATGTCTAAAGAAGGGTGAGGCTGATAGGACTTCCCTGCCAACCCCTATCTTACCCAGAAATGTAGTGGTGTATCTGTCTGCCCCTGGGTGTTCCCAGTGCCTGTGCCATGTACTGCTGAAGAAACACAGGGTGTGCCCCAGGGTTATGCGCTTGCCCCCCTACTCTTCATAATCTACAGTACATACTCCCACTTGGACAGATACTTGAACCTCGACGCCCTGTCCCACCCTGAGTGTGTTTGTTTTCCTCTGGTCCAGGGTGTTCTCTGTGCCATGAGCGACAAGAACTGAATCCTACCACTCTTTAAATACTTGGGCAAGCTCGGTATACTTTTACAGTGTTGGGTTAGGGTGGAGCAGAAGGGAATCGTTCATATAATTTCATGTTGAAACACTTTCATGTTGGGGCACGGCAGACAGTTATCCACTAGTGGGGTTCTTAATATTATATTATTTTAGCTGGTTCCATATGCAAATAAGCTGTTATTTACTGGTTTATTAAGGGTTGCCAAGCATAACGCAGGTTGACATAAGTGTAGTCAACTTTGTTTAAAGAGCAGAAAGAATCTGATTGGTTTAGGGCAGAACAAATCAGATTGGTTTCTAAAAGGTCAATTGGCGGAGTTTAACAGATGCACAACTTTTGAAAACATGGCAGAGGTTTGATCTGAGAATCTTGTAAATAAAACTTTGAGTTACAAGTTGTAATGTTTTGAAATCATTATTGTGTTACAGTAGTCAGACAAATGAGACAATATCTCTAAGATACAACTGGTGTCCTGACTTGAAGCAAAGAGTCAAATGTAGCATACTTGCAGCAACATACTAAGCTAATCAGAGAAATCTAGCAAGCTAAGCATTATGACCTCAATTCGGAGATAAAATCCTACCACAGTATTCTGATGGTCAAAGGTTGTGTTAGAGACATTGAGTGGCACTATGAGCAGCCCACTACTCACCCGTGAGTGGCAGAGGAAGCCGACGTAGAGCAGCAGTGAGGCAGGCAGCAGGACTAGGGTGAACACGGCCACCAGGACCAGGACACACACCAGGACCACGCCCACATTCCACAACAGCAGCCCCGCCCCGCACGCCACACAGCCACACCTGCCCTGGCGGCTGCCCCACGCGCTGCCCTCACTGTGGGCCAGGGGAGGGGGCAGCATCTTCACCCCCTCCCCCACCCAGCCCCCCTCATCCAGGTCCACGTCCACCCCACACATCCTGATGGGGAGAGAGAGATGGAAGGAGAAAGGAGGAGAGAGAGAATACATTGATACATTTAACCATCAGTAGGAGAGTGAATAGTCCAATGTCATTCTTCATGGATGTAGCGTAATCCTACTTTTCCTGCAATCCCCTGCCTATTGTTCTATATTTCCCCACACGTTAATGTCTTTACCATCGGGATGTCACGGACCAACACACAGCTTTGTGACTAATGGTAAACCAGTAATGATATTTGACGTACAGCTATAAAACAGACTTCTGAGAGAGGAAACATTAACTATGGATTTGGTGTAAGGCTGCATGAGCTGTGACTAAACCACACAAAAACAACACTAGACACTATGGAACACAAAGCTTTTACTATCTCATCCTAGAATATACAAGGTCTGAGGTCATCTGCCTTCGGCCTAAAGAGCAGGAACACAGACTTCCTCAAAGAAATTGGAAATACAGACATTGTCATCCTACAAGAAACATGGTATAAATGAGACGGACCCACTGGTTGCCCTCTAGGTTACAGAGAGCTGGTAGTCCCATCTATCAAACTACCTGGTGTGAAACAGGGTAGAGACTTAGGCTGTATTTTAATTTGGTACAGAGTGGACCTAACACACTCTATTAAGTTAGTTCAAACAGGAACATTTTACATCTATCTAGAAATTAACAAGGAAATTATCTCAACAGAGAAAAATGTCCTCATGTGTGCTACCTACTGTATATCCCCCCAATAGAATCGCCATACTTTAACGATGACAGCTTCTCCATCTTAGAGGGGGAGATCAACAATTTCCAGGCTCAGGGACATGTACTAGTCTGTGGCAACCTAAATGCCAGAACAGGACAAGAACCCGACACCCTGAGCACACAGGGGGACAAACACAACTACGACAACATAACCAACACAACCCCTGCTGCACTGTTGGACGCTGGGTATGTACATAGTCAATGGTAGGCTTCGAGGGGACTCCAATGGTAGGTACACCTATAGCTCATCTCTTGGCAGTAGTACTGTATACTACTTTATCACTGACCTCAACCCAGAGTCTCTTAGAGCGTTCACAGTCAGTCCACTGACAACCCTATCAGATCACAGCAAAATCACACTCTACTTGAACAAGCATTACGCAATCATGAGGAATCAAAGTCAAAGGAACTGAATAATATTAAGAAATGCTATAGATGGAAGGGAAAAAGTGTGGAGATCTACCAGAAAACTATTAGGCAACAACAAATTCAATCCCCTCTAGACAATTTCCTGGACAAAAGGTTTCACTTTAATAGTGAAGGTGTAAACTTGGCAGTAGAAAACCTAAACAGTATATTTGACCTCTCAGCTTTCCTATCAAATCTAAAAATGTCAAGCAGACAACCTAAGTAAGTTAACAACAACGAAAAATGGTTTGATGAAGAATGCAAAAACCTAAGAAAGAAATTGAGAAACTTATCCAACCAAACACATAGAGACCCAGAAAACCTGAGCCTACGCCTTCATTATGGTGAACACGAAGAGTTATCTATCCAAAATGGAGATGTATGGATAAACCACTTCTCCAATCTTTTTGGCTCTATAACAAAGAACAAACAGCAAAAACATATACATGATCAAATAAATCTTAGAATCAACTATTAAAGACTACCAGAACCCACAGGATTCTCCAATTACATTGAATGAACTACAGGACAAAATACAAACTGTCCAATCCAAAAAGGCCTGGGGTTGATGGTATCCTAAATTAAATGACAAAATATACAGACCACAAATTCCAATTGGCTATACTTAAACTCCTTAACATCATCCTCAGCGCTGGCATCTTCCCCAATATTTGAAACCAAGGACTGATCACCCCAATCCACAAAAGTGGAGACAAATTTGACCCCAATAACTACCGGGGTATATGTGTCAACAGCAACCTTGGGAAAATCCTCTGCATTATCATTAACAGCAGACTCATCCATTTTCTCAGCAAAAACAATGTACTGAGCAAATGTCAAATTGTCTGTTTTAGCAAATTACTGTACGACAGACCACGCATTCATCCTGCACACCCTAATTGACAAACAAACAAACCAACACAAAGGCAGTATTATCATCCTTTGTTGATTTCAAAAAAGCTTTCAACTCAATTTGGCATGAGGGTCTGCTATACAAAGTGATGGAAAGTGGTATTGGGGGAAAAACATACAACATTATAAAATCCATGTACACAAACAAGTGTATGGTAAAATTGACAAAAAACACACATATGTCTTTGCACAGGGCTGGGGGGTGAGACAGGGATGCAGCTTAAGCCCCACCATCTTCAACATATATATCAACGAATTGGCGAGGGCACTAGAACAGTCTGCAGCACCCGGCCTCACCCTACTAGAATCTGAAGTCAAAGTCTACGGTTTGCTGATGATCTGGTGCTTCTGTCCCCAACCAAGGACGGCTTACAGCAGCACCTAGATCTTCTGCACAGATTCTGTCAGACCTGGGTCCGGACAGTAAATCTCAGTCAGACAAAAATAATGGAGTTCCATCTAGACACCATTGCCCCAGAGCACACAAAAAACGATACATACCTTGGCCTAAACATTAGCACCACAGGTAACTTCCACAAAGCTAAACCTATTGCCCTTTATGGTTGTGAGGTCTGGGGTCCGCTCACCAACCAAGAAGTCACAAAATGGGACAAACACCAAATTGAGACTCTGCATGCAGAATTATGCAAAAATATCCTCTGTGTACAACGTAAAACACCAAATAATGCATGCAGAGCAGAATTAGGCCGATACCCACTAATTATCAAAATCCTGAAAAAGCTGTTAAATTCTACAACCTAAAAGGAAAAGATTCCCAAACCTTCCATAACAAAGCCATCACCTACAGAGAAATTAACCTGGAGAAGAGCCTCCTAAGCAAGCTGGTTCTGTGGCTCTGTTCACAAACAGACCCTACAGAGCCCCAGGACATCAACACAATTAGACCCAACCAAATCATGAGAAAACAAAAAGAAAATTACTTGACACATTGGAAAGAATTTACAAAAAAACTGCGCAAACTAGAATGCTATTTGGCCCTAAACAGAGAGTACACAGTGACAGAATATTAAGAAACTCCCATATCTATTGGGTGAAATATCACAGTGTGCATCACAGCAGCAAGACTTGTGACCTGTTGCCACAAGAAAAGGGCAACCAGTGAAGAACTAACACCATTGTAAATACAACCTATATTTATATTTATTTATTTTCCCTTTTGTACTTTAACAATTTGCACATCATTACAACACTGTATATATACATAATATAACATTTGACATGTCTTTATTATTTTGGAACTTTTGTGAGTGTAATGTTTACTGTTAATTTTTTATTGCTTATTTCACTTTTGTTTATTATCTATTTCACTTGCTTTGGCAATGTAAACATGTTTCCCATGCCAATAAAGCCACTTAAAATTGGAAAAAAAATGGAGAGAGAGAGAGAGAGAGAGAGAGAGATGAAACAACAAGGTACAGTATATTGTTGTTCCACAGAACACAATAAGGACTCATAAAAGGACCCAATTACCCTTACCATCACGCCCAGATACATTTAAATATCTTGTGTCCGGTATATTATCATTATTTTCATCACCCCGCCCCATCCCTATCCCCACCCCATCCTGCGCTTAGTGGAATCGATAACAGCGATCTGTCCACCGCCCCTGCCCACCCCTTCACCGACCGGGCATCTTAGTAGCAGCACCACCCCCTGGATAAAAACTGGTTAAATCAATGTTGTTTCCACATCATTTCAACCAAAAAATGTAATGTAATAACGTTGAATCAGTGCGGAAAACGGATTGGATTTGCAACATAAATCATCAACTTTTAACCTAAATCCAATGAATTGTTGGTTGATTTCACGTTTGAATTTACATTTGTTGGCAGCTCAACCAAATGTAAATCAAAACTAGACGTTGAACTGACGTCTGTCCCCAGTGGGACTCACAACTATAAATAACACATTTAAAAGCCAACACTGTCATCATACTTAAGATATAGTATTTCGCAAAATACAACAATCCAAGCAGATTTGTATTCCAAATATATTTGTACATTTACCTCGCTCTGGTGTCTCTGTCACTATGCCTCAGAAGTCTCCTTTGAAATTGTTGACCCCAGAACAGGAGCAGGTGCTTCCAAACTCCAGAGTATGTCAGAATAAGATGATATTTCCTCGTTTGCTGAGAACAGTAAAAACATAGGATGCGCACCTATTGCCTTTTCCAAGACAGTAGCACAGTGATGCTTGCGTGCTGAGTTCGAGTGTGTATAGATCAGAGCGGTGCGCAGAGCGCATGCTGTGAGTATGTGTACTATGTTAGTGTTTGAGTGAGAGAGATAGAGAGAGAGAGCGAGAGATAAAGAGAGAGAGAGAGAGAGTTTGAGAGAGTCCACCTCAGCACAATTGGACACGGCACACTGTCCTCTTCAACATTAGTGACTTCACACGCAAGTGGTGGAGTTAAAATGAGATAACGGGATGAGCAGACCATACCATAAACCCTATTAGTATTCGCCTGTTTAAATGATGTCCCACTTATATTGTCCTCTTCTCTTTTAGCTGAATCTGATTTTCCCAACGTTTGACCTTACTTTGGAAGCTCATCTAACGTTTTTTTTTGTACTTTAAATATATTTTTTTTTTATCCAAGTTTACTTTGAGCATCATAAACTTACTCTCATGTAATGCATTACTGCATCCCTATGTTAATTATCCTTGTTTACCAAAAGCCTTGGTAAAAGCGGCATCATATAAGCACAAATCCCTCAGTGATGCAGCATCAGAAGACCAAAGCCAGGCAAAGCAGCACTCATCTCTTGGACATAGGCTGCTTGTTGGCAGTATTACCTGTACAGGCTCTGGTACTGTTAACCTACAGATGGGACATGGAGGGCTTGATTAATAATCCCTGTTGGTTATATCAGCCAGACATGAGGCTGTCCTACGCACCTCTCTGATGAGAGAGGTCTGGATTGGGCTATCCCCATGTGACAGATTACGGAGATCATACCCCGCTCACCCCCTCTAATGTCTCACAGTAGCCGATACAGCAGTCCCTCCCTCCCAAACAAAAAAACAAACACACACACACACTGTCACTCTCTCCACATTCTCTCCACTTCCCTTGCTGTCCATAGGAATGGGCCGGGCCCAGCTGGGGACTAGGTTAAACTGATGGTATGACATGGTTGACAAATGATGAATAGAAAACTCTCCCTGGAGTATTCTCTCTCTCTCTCTCTGGTGTAGGACCTTTTACTGGAAAAACCACCCTGTGTAGTCCTCTCCCACTGATACTCAGGACAACTTCTCAATGCAGTCATACTGACATCTGCTGGTCTGTTCGGTTATGGTTTCAAACATGGTTGGTCTTTTTTGTTCGTTACCTAATCATGCTTAGTTGTCAATTGAAAGGTTTGAACAGTTTCAAGTCAAAACACACAGTCACAGCTGTTTAATCATTCATTTTTCTTGTAATGCAAAGCAGCCATAAGTTACTGTAACTTAATATCAGCCAGGAATAGATCTCTCTGGTCAATGTAACCTCTGTCTGTCCCTGACCTCAGACACCCCACTGATCCCCTTCACTATCTGTATATTAAACTGTATTGAGCTCTACCTACAGACAGACCAGAGAGCTGCACTAATGGATGAGCTCAAGCTGTACTCGCTCTCTCTCTCTGAACTCCTTCTTCCTCAGGCTTTTAGTCACTCTGCCCAACTCCATCTATCGACAACACGGCACTCTGGGTTGCCATGACATCTCATTGGGAAGGTTTATATTTTAGTGGCTTTATAGGTCAAAATCACTCAGTGATGAAATTATCAGATGACAGTTAACCTTCATAAAGGTAGAAACAGGAACATTGTCCATATGATCTCAAACTCAGATAATAAAGCACTTAGCTGGTGGAGAAAAAGGAGAGTGGGAATTTACATTAATTTACATTACAATACTTTACATTTGAAATTGTGAAAACAGATCATTGATGATGTACATAAATGCATTATTGATGTGTGTGTGGGGGGGGGGGGGGGGGGGGGGCGTTTTGTAGTTTTAATGCCTGCCGTTTAGTGTTGGTTAAAATGGGGGGAAAGTCCTCTGTGTGTTTGATCTGTATGTTACTTACTAGCCAAGGGTTTCTATTCGAGAACAACGTGTCCATTGTGACTGCTGTAGGCAGAGAGTAGTGACGATGCAAACATGGCCAAAACACACAAATCTATAGTCCACAGTTAGGATTATAACACGCACAGCCTTAACCTCTGCACTTTGAAAGGTAGCCAATGTAAAGAGATGGAAAATTCTGTAACTTGTTTTCAAATCCGAATACTTCTCAAATCAAATCAAATTTTAATAAAATCGAATTGTATTAGTCACATGCGCCGAATACGACAGGTGTAGACCTTACAGTGAAACAAGCCCCTAACCAACAGAGCAGTTTCCAAAAATACAGATAAGAATAAGAGATAAAAAGTAACAAGTAATTAGAGAGCAGCAGTAAAAAATAACAATATATACAGGGGGATGCCGGTACAGAGTCAATGTGCGGGGGCACCGATTAGTTAAGGTAGTATGTACATGTAGGTAGAGTTGTTAAAGTGACTATGCATAGATGACAACAGAGAGTGGCAGTGGTGTGGAGAATGGAGGGGGCAATGCAAATAGTCTGGGTAGCCATTTGACTAGATGTTCAGGACTCCTATGGCTTGGGGGTAGAAGCTGTTTAGAAGCCTCTTGGACCTAGACTTGGCGCTCCGGTACCGCTTGCCGTGCGGTAGCAGACAGAGAGAACAGTCTATGACTAGGATGGCTGGAGTCTTTGACAATTTTTCGGGCCTTCCTCTGACACTGCCTGGTATAGAAGTCCTGAATGGCAGGAAGCTTGGCCCCAGTGATGTACTGGGCCATTTGCACTACCCTCTGTAGTGCCTTGCGGTCGGAGGCCGAGCAGTTGCCATACCAGGCAGTGACGCAACAAGTCAGGATGCTCTCGATGGTGCAGCTGTAGAACCTTTTGAGGATCTGAGGACCCATGCCAAATCTTTTCAGTCTCCTGAGGGGGAATAGGTTTTGTCGTGCCCGCTTCACGACTGTCTTGGTGTGCTTGGCCCATGATAGTTTGTTGGTGATGTGGACACCAAGGAACTTGAAGCTCTCAACCTGCTCCACTGCAACCCCGTCTATGAGAATGGGGGCATGCTCGGTCCTCTTTTTCCTGTAGTACACAATCATCTCCTTTATCTTGATCACATGAGGGAGAGGTTGTTGTCCTGCACCACACGGCCAGGTCTCTGACCTCCTCCCTATAGGCTGTCTCGTTGTTGTCGGTGATCAGGCCTACCACTGTTGTGTCATCTGCAAATTTAATGATGGTGTTGGAGTCGTGCCTGGCCGTGCAGTCATGAGTGAACAGGGAGTCCAGGAGGGGGCTGAGCACGCACCCCTGAGGGGCCCATGTTGAAGATCAGCGTGGCGGATGTGTTGTTACCTACCCTTACCACCTGGGGGTGGCCCGTCAAGAGGACCAGGATCCAGTTGCAGAGGGAGGTGTTCAGTCCCAGGGTCCTTAGCTTATTGATGAGCTTTGAGGGCACTATGGTGTTGAACGCTGAGCTGTAGTCAATGAATAGCATTCTCACATAGGTGTTCCTTTTGTCCAGGTGGGAAAGGGCAGTGTGGAGTGCAATAGACACTGCATCATCTGTGGATCTGTTGGGGCGGTATGCAAATTGGAGTGGGTCTAGGGTTTCCGGGATAATGGTGTTCTGTATCCAAATGCTGCATTTTTTTCTTGTGATCATTAGACTTTTTAGTTTGAAATGATATGCACACCAGTACAGCTCCCGATTGGTCTAAGGCACTGTATTTCAGTGCTAGAGGCGTCACTACAGACCCTGGTTCGATTTCCAGGCTGTATCACAACCGGCCGTGATTGAGAGTCCTGTAGGGGCGGCGCAATTGGCCCAGCATTGTTAGGGTTTGGCCGGGGTAGCCCGTCATTGTAAATAAGAATTTGTTCTTAACTGACTTGCCTAGTTAAATAAAATACAGCGCATGCTGCTGCATCTTTATCAAGTTGCCCTCTGCAGTACCTCTTTAAACCAGCAGAGAGAAGCATAATCAAATCTATTATATATGAACATAGGCAGCTGACTTGTCCAAGATCATGTTCCCACTACATGATGACAATAATAGACAAAAGCCTTAAATAAATCACTACAGATAGAGCTTCATTGATAAGATTGAACAAAAAGAGCTTTATTCTCGTATGAGAAGCACAAATTGGAACATATAGCTTTAGGTCAGATACTAATGCAAATTGGTGAGAGACATTAAGTCAAGAAACTGTACAGTTTATACTGTAGCTCTATGATTAAAAAACGAATTCACGCCAGATGAACAGAAATAAGTCTACAGCTTCAAAGGTCTATAGCTGTGTCAGAGTGCATGCCTGAGTGTCTGTAGGATTGTGATATTCGTTGTCCTAAGTGAGAATTTAAATGACAAACATTGTGTAAACTGGTGAGTTTAAAGCGCTAATATATACTATGGTTGTCTTGTGAAGAGTACAGCATGAATGAGCTTCTGTGTGTGCGCTTTTATAAGCAGTTTTCATTGAAAATAAAACCTCACTTAACATGACAAAGTGCTTTTAAGGTGTTGAATGAAGAAACAGTGGCTGAATCGAAAAGAAGGGAAAATGCATCATACTGTAACTGTGTGTATAAGAAACAACTTGTGGAGTGATTTGGGAGAAGAATCAGGAATGGTGAAAGAGGAGTGTCAGCGGCGATCGAGCGACCTACCCTCCATCAGATGTGTGTGTGTGCGGGTGTGGCTCTGTGTGTTTGTGAGCATGCTGAGAGTGTGTGTCTGTGTGAGAGTGAGGGGGTGAGCCGCCGTGGTGGCTCTCTGGTGAGGAAGGAGGGTCCTGGGCGCTCTCTGATAGGTAGAGCTGCATCACTGCCCCCTCCTGGGCTCCCTCCTTACTGCAGGACTGGCAGCTGCAGTGGAGGATCCTCTCCACCAGTTTATCCACACGAGGAGTGTCCTCAATGCCCGGGCATTCCAGAGTCACCTACAGACACACACAACGTACAATGCATTACACACACACACAACGTACAATGCATTACACACACACAACATACAATGCATTACACACACACACACAACGTACAATGCATTACTTACTTACTTACTTACACACACACACACACACACACACTCAGGAAAAGGCAGGTAGCCTAGTGGTTAGAGCACTGGGCCAGTAACTGAAAGGTTGCAAAATCAAATCCCTGAGCTGACAAGGTAAAAATCTGTTGTTCTGCCTCTGAACAAGGCTGATAACCCACTGTTCCTAGGCCGTCATTGTAAATAAGAATTTGTTCTTGCCTGGTTTAAAAAAATGAACAAGCACTGCTGGACACTCCTACAGTCTGACAAAGCCTCAGTATCCATCTTCAAACAATGTATCCCTGAGTCATGTTGTGCTTTTAGGAATTCATGCTTGACACAGCTGCCACACCAACAATAGGCGGGATCTGAAATAATTTGACAATGCACCATTATGGATGGAGACCATGAAAATAAATGGCAGAATTGTAAGTCTTGAGAAGCTTTTATGCTCAGAGGAACACAACTGCTTTTAGCCAAGATATAAAAATCCTGAAAAAGTGCATTCCATTATCAAAGAGAGACACAGAAGGTTTATGTGGATCAAAAGAGTCAGAATCATAGTAATAATTAATATAACAGGGTTGATAAGGCACATGAGTCTGCTTCCATTTATTTTTCAATATTGTATAGAGTATATAACATGTACATCAAGCTTTTTCTCTTGAGGCATGAAGTCACATCACCTGTGGTCCCAGGCCTACTCTTATCTTACCTGTCTGGCTGCTCTCCAAACTACATACACCTCAACACAGGGAATTTGTTGTTCCAGGGCTCTGGAATCCCTGGCTACTAGACAGACAGGCCCATTAAAGACAGACAACAAGGGAAACCTCGGATGAATTAAATGCAGGATCAATTGTGGTTGTGGTAATGTGTGTTTCTGTAGGCTACTGGGGTTGTGGTTAGGTCTGTTGCGGTGACCGTATTACCACCACACCGGGGGTCATGAGTCATGAAGGCAGTCAAATTCCACGTGACCGTTTAGTCACGGTAATTCTCCAAGCTCTGATGCTGCTGATGGTCATTAGTAGCCTACCAAGCTTGCTAACTGCCTGGTACTCAGCACTCTATTGTCCCTCTAATCACTCTGACATCATTTCAAATATAATCGAAAATCGAATCAAACACTTCATGAGAGCCCATGAGCTCATGTTGCGCAACATTTCTATAGGCTATGCAATAGCGCGAGAAAACAGAGTGATGGCCTCCATTAAAAAGAGGAGGGTCCCAACAGCTTTCTATAGGCTAGGCCTACTATATGTATTTCTCAACTTTCCTAATATTAAGCACATTGCTTATCTTTACAACAGGAGTACAGCCTACCTGGCTGGCATGAAAATGGACCGCAGGAAAAGCGTCCTCCATTCATTTAAGTGCAGAGACGACATTTTTTCCCCTGCCCCTGTTTCCATTCTAAATCAAAATGAATTTCACACATATATTATTTAGCATATGTAAAGACAAGATTAAATCAAGAATAGTCTGATGTGTGACAATATTAGCCTATCACTTGTGAATGATGTATTATCACTTGTGAATGATGCTCAGCATAAGAAACAATGCCTTTTTTGTGTGACTTTTTTCTAATCATAGTCGCACACCTCATGTAGCCCAGCACATAGGCCTATATGTTTTGATAAGGTTTATATCACCCCTCATGTAGCCTAGCACATAGGCCTATATGTTTTGATAAGGTTTGTATCACCCCTCATGTAGCCTAGCACATAGGCCTACAGTGGGGGGGGGAGTATTTAGTCAGCCACCAATTGTGCAAGTTCTCCCACTTAAAAAGATGAGAGAGGCCTGTAATTTTCATCATAGGTACACTTCAACTATGACAGACAAAATGAGGAAAAAAAATCCAGAAAATCACATTGTAGGATTTTTAATGAATTTATTTGCAAATTATGGTGGAAAATAAGTATTTGGTCAATAACAAAAGTTTATCTCAATACTTTGTTATATACCCTTTGTTGGCAATGAAAGAGGTCAAACGTTTTCTGTAAGTCTTCACAAGGTTTTCACACACTGTTGCTGGTATTTTGGCCCATTCCTCCATGGAGATCTCCTCTAGAGCAGTGATGTTTTGGTGCTGTTGCTGGGCAACACGGACTTTCAACTCCCTCCCAGATTTTCTATGGGGTTGAGATCTGGAGACTGGCTAGGCCACTCCAGGACCTTGAAATGCTTCTTACGAAGCCACTCCTTCGTTGCCCGGGCCGTGTGTTTGGGATCATTGTCATGCTGAAAGACCCAGCCACGTTTCATCTTCAATGCCCTTGCTGATGGAAGGAGGTTTTCACTCAAAATCTCACGATACATGGCCCCATTCATTCTTTCCTTTACACGGATCAGTCGTCCTGGTCCCTTTGCAAAAAAACAGCTCCAAAGCATGATGTTTCCACCTCCATGCTTCACAGTAGGTATGGTGTTCTTTGGATGCAACTCAGCATTCTTTTTCCTCCAAACACGACGAGTTGAGTTTTTACCAAAAAGTTCTATTTTGGTTTCATCTGACCATATGACATTCTCCCAATCTTCTTCTGGATCATCCAAGTGCTCTCTAGCAAACTTCAGACGGGCCTGGACATGTACTGGCTTAAGCAGGGGGACACGTCTGGCACTGCAGGATTTGAGTCCCTGGCGGCGTAGTGTGTTACTGATGGTAGGCTTTGTTACTTTGGTCCCAGCTCTCTGCAGGTCATTCACTAGGTCCCCCCGTGTGGTTCTGGGATTTTTGCTCACCGTTCTTGTGATCATTTTGACCCCACGGGGTGAGATCTTGCGTGGAGCCCCAGATCGAGGGAGATTATCAGTGGTCTTGTATGTCTTCCGTTTCCTAATAATTGCTCCCACAGTTGATTTCTTCAAACCAAGCTGCTTACCTATTGCAGATTCAGTCTTCCCAGCCTGGTGCAGGTCTACAATTTTGTTTCTGGTGTCCTTTGACAGCTCTTTGGTCTTGGCCATAGTGGAGTTTGGAGTGTGACTGTTTGAGGTTGTGGACAGGTGTCTTTTATACTGATAACAAGTTCAAACAGGTGCCATTAATACAGGTAACGAGTGGAGGACAGAGGAGCCTCTTAAAGAAGAAGTTACAGGTCTGTGAGAGCCAGAAATCTTGCTTGTTTGTAGGTGACCAAATACTTATTTTCCACAATAATTTGCAAATAAATTCATAAAAAATCCTACAATGTGATTTTCTGGAATTTTTTTTCTCATTTTGTCTTAGTTGAAGTGTACCTATGATGAAAATTACAGGCCTCTCTCATCTTTTTAAGTGGGAGAACTTGCACAATTGGTGGCTGACTAAATACTTTTTTGCCCCACTGTATATGTTTTGATAAGGTTTGTATCACAACTAAAGTGGCCAAATAACTTCTTAAAATGAAGAACATTAATCCACTTTATGACGGGTGTAGAGCCTAACTGGCATGCAGCGCGTGAGTTTCAAGTTTGGGAAATATAATTTTCACCATAAAATGCACCTTTATGGGGCCTCCCATGTGGCGCAGCGGTCTAAGGCACCACAGTGCTTGAGGCGTCACTACAGATCCGGGTTCGATCCCGGGCTGTGTCACTGCCGGCCGTGACCGGGAAACCCATGAGCCGACGCACAATAGACCCCTCGTCATTCGGGTTAGGTGAGGGTTTGGCAGGCTGGAATGTCCTTGTCCCATCACACTCTAGCGACTCCTTGTGGCGGCCGGGCGCATGCACGCTAACGCGTCGCCAGTTGTACTGTGTTTCCTCCGACACAATGGTGCGGCTGGCTTCCGGGTTAAGCAGGCAGTGTGTTAAGAAGCAATGCGGCTCGGTAGTGTTTTGGAGGACGCATGGCTCTCAACCTTCGCCTCTCCCGAGTCCGTACGAGAGTTGCAGCGATGGGACAAGACTGTAACTACCAATTGGGGAGAAAAAGGGGTAAAAAATAATTTTAAACAAATTTAAAATAAAATGCACCTTTATAATAAAAGCATTACATGCATAATAGCATTTGCGGTCACTTTGATAATGGTGTTTTCCCGCTAATGGAACATTCCCGCTTAAAGCCTACTGCTGTGTGCACATTGCTGTGCTTATTATGTGAAGAAATAGCCTAATAGTTTGTCAACATTTGAAACTAAACGTTCTGATCTGTTGCCTGAGCAACATTGCATGAGAACGTTTTTGGGATGCTAGTGGTTGTACTAATTTGGGATCTATTGCATCGCACAACTGTCCCAGACTATGTTTGGAATATTTATTTATTGCACAGAATAGGTCAACTTTTGTACATTTACATTTACATTTAAGTCATTTAGCAGACGCTCTTATCCAGAGCGACTTACAAATTGGACAATGGGGGATAGTAGATTGACATAGGCTAGTGCTTTTGCTGTTCGTTAGGCCTACTCATCTTGTTGGCTGTCAAAAAGTAAATGTGGACAGTTGTTCCAATATCTTCAACATGCAAATAATAAAGACGTGTGCAGTTGTGTCCCCAATTTGTCTGTCTTCACTTGTAGCCTGTGAGAAAGACCTGATCATGTGATGGAGAGTGGTGTGAGTGAGATGAGAGGTGCTTCGGAGTGGTCAGCATTTAGGGAGATGGGCTGCTTGGATTTTTTTAGGGTGCATTATGGCCATACTAAGGGGATTCTGCCGGGAAATTCGAGGCATTATCAAGTGCTTCTCAAATTGTGAATGAGAGACTGACAAAGTGTGTACAGCCTGCGCAAAAACAAAGCAGAGCTCATGCCGTTCAAACGACTCTTTTCAAATCATCACTAGAGTTGCATTATGCAACCTTACAATGTATTAAAAATAAAAACACATAGCCCAACGTTTGTATCACAACTAAAGTTACATTAATAACTCTAAATTAAGCATATAGGAGTACCTATTTCTTTGTTAACGCTTAACACAGAATAGCTGCATGTGCCACTCCCTCAAATCGTTTGGAGAAAATATCCTTTCTATTTTATTCAGCTATGTTCAATTGTATTCTTCATACTATAAAATAATGCCACGGAATTCTAAGCAAATCTTGTCTGCTAAATGAACTAGTGTAGCCCACATCCATATGGCATAGCCAGATCAGGACCTAACATAAGGACAACTCAGAGTATGCTATTCTGTTCTTCTAAAATAGACTACATTTTTCTTTAGACCTGTCTAAAATAAATAACTGATTTATTGTGATGGTGTAGGCTATATAACATGGATTTATTAGACTTTTTAAAATGCAGATGTTCCAAAGGTCTGCATCAGTGGCTTGTAGGTGTGTGGAAGCCAAGAGACGCTAAATGTGTTTTTGTTAACGGTCAATCAAGACAGTTATTTGTTTGACAATCACCGGCTGACGAAATTACGTGACCACCACAGCCCTAGTTGTGGTCATGTGTTTATATTGAAAGAGTAGTGTTACATTATCTGGGGTTTGTGTGTGTGTGTGTGTGTGTGTGCGCGAACTTACCACTTCCCACTGTGTCTGTGCAGGCATGCAGGAGTCACAGTGCACCAGGGACTCGGTGGACTGGGGGAAGGTGTTTGGGACGCTGTAGCTGAAGCACTGCCCCAGACACGCCCTGGGATGATAGGAAAGAGAGGGGGGGAGTGAGGGAGGGAAGATGTCACCATTCAGCTTATATACAGTATGTGTATATTTTATGGCTGATTTGATTCTGTTTGGAGGTGACCCATGTACATTCAAATTATAGTGCTATTTGGGTAATTTGGCCATTCAAAGTCAAAGTCAAACTTCATTCCTGCTTTTCATTATTAAAGTGAGTCAGTCACCCTCTTGAAAATAGTATGAAATGCCTTTGCATGTGTGGTATGGAGGGAGAGGTGCGTGCGTGCGTGTTCCATACTGACCTGTTTTGGATAGAGCGAGGCTGGCAGCCAGTGTGCCCGACTATCTGTGTGATGTTCTTGGCCTCGCACCAAGCACTCTTGTCAGGGAACAGCGCCAGACGGTTGATGTGAGCGGGCGGTGCCGCCGAACAGAGCTCAAGCAGCACACAGCAAATCACAATTCTTTGCCACATGACTGCACCTTAAGGAGCATAAAACATTGATTGTTATAACCACCTGAAATGATTTATGTTAGTTCAGTTACATATGCCTAGCCTTCTTCATCTGTTGTTATGTCTTAAAAAATAATTGAAATAGCAGACTGTTTTTGCACAAGAAACCAAATTATAAAATATGTGCCATGATTTTGGGGGGAAACTTCTAGGTATATGCATAGCTTTAATTAATAAAGCCTGTTGCAGTTTTGCAGCATTCTGTATCCTCTTCTTCACTCATCCATTTAAACACGGTAATCATCTGCACTGAGCTATGCTCACATGGCCGAATTGGCTCTGGCTTTGCCTGTGAAGAAGAACAATAGTGAAGGATTGCCTAGTGAAAGTCTACACACCCCTTGCACAGTTGTCACATTTGGCTGCCTTAAAATTAAATCTAAAAAGGGATTACATTAGATTTTCCTCCTACTGATCTACACAACCTGCTCCACATTTTCAAAGTCAAAGAAAAGGTGTAGAACAATGGCTTTCCAAGTGGTGTTGAGTGTTCATGAGGGGTCCAGTCTCAGTCCTGACGTAAATCTGCTTGAAATTCAATATTGCTGTCCCTGATTCCCAACCAAATTTACTGATATTGAACAAATTTGACAAAAACAATGGATATATGTACTGGTGTAAAGTAACTAAGTAAAAAATACTTTGAAGTACTACATAAGTCGTTTTTGGGGTATTGGTAGTTTACGATTTATATTTTTGACAACTTTTACTCTACTACATTCCTAAAGAAAATATGTACGTTTTACACCCATAGATTTTGCCTGCCACTCAAAAGTACTTGTTACATTTCGAATGCTCAGGCAGGACAGCAACATGTTACTGGGTAACTTTCACATTTACTGAAGTAATGTTCTTTTAAGGTATCTTTACTTATACTCCAGTATGACAATTGAGTACTTTTTCCACCACTGGATTTGTACTGTGTACAAAACATACTGAGTGTACAAAACACCTGCTCTTTCCATGACATAGACTAACCAGGTGAATCCAGGTGAAAGCTATGATCCCTTATTGATGTTGCTTGTTAAATCCTCTTCAAATCAGCGTAGATGAAGGGGAGAAGACAGGTTAATGAAATATTTTTAAGCCTCAAGAACTATAATGCTGCTGGGTTTTTCACACTCAATAGTTTCCCATGTGTATCAAGAATGGTCCACCACCCAAAGGACATCCAGCCAACTTGACACAACTGTGGAAAGCATTGGAGTCAACAGGGGCCAGCATCCCTGTGGAATGCCTCTACCTTGTAGAGTTCATTCCCCAATGAAATTAGGCTGTTCTGAGGGGGAAAGGGGGTGCAAATAAATATTAAGAAGGTGTTCCTAATGTTTTGCACACTCAGTGTATATTGCTTTAAGAGTTGTAAAGAACTGGTACAATCTTATTAAAAATTATGTACAGCTGTAATTGCAGCCAAAGGTGCTTCCACCTAGTATTAACTCTGGGGTGTGAAGACCTACACAATCAAGACATTTTCGTTGTTTTATATATTATTAATTTAGAAAGTGTTCTATAATTTTCTTTGACAATTTAAAATGTGTAGCAGATTGTGTAGATCAGTAGGAAAAAATGTATAAAAATGAAAAAATGCAGCAAAATGTGACAACTGTGCAAGGAGTGTGTAGACTTTCATTAACAACTTTAGCCCAATTGGTTCAAAGTGGCCCAGCAGAGAGTAGAAGACAGAGAGACCAAGGGGTAGAGGTGGGAGAGAGGGAGATGTCTGCTTAATACCTCCTTACTCGAATAAACTACGTCCACAAAAACTTATCTCTAGTTCATTTTAAAGCTGCGTAGGTCGGTTTCGTCATCTACCAACTCCTACAAAAAATAATATTTTGTTTCTTAAAAAGTTGTTTGGTCACAACATTTTGGCTGCAAGCCTTTCCATGTCGTTTTGTGTCACCTTTGAGGACAAAATGTCTCTTCAGGCAAATAACATTCCTGAAGGATTCGATATCGCTGTCCAACGACCAAATGCCCTGTGGCTGTAAAACAGAGAGCGTGAGAGGCGATTGGAGAGAGCGGGCATGACAAGAAGAAACGCGCACAAGAAGCTGTGGAAAATTTTAATAAGTGCTAATTCTACAGATGGGTTATTTCATGCATTCCAGCTCTTTTTTGGCACTAATGTATTTATAGAAATATTTGCCTTTATAGGTCTAATCACTTAAAGGAATAAACTTTTTTACGCTAAGGGCCTAGTTTATAATCAGGTCTTAAGATATGTATTATGCTTAACCACACTTCTAAGAACTTGGCTACAGTGTATAGCAAAATAACTGACAAATAGGCTAATTAAATCCAGCAAATGATAATCATCAGACAGCTCCACAGAACAGAACCACAGGAAACAATTACAATGAGCTTATCAAAAGGAAGGACAAATTACAACTCTCAATGAAGGCAGTTTGCAACCAGGGTTCTAGCCAGGGTCGGAGTTTTAGTGAGGCCCGGAGTGAAGGGTTCCCCCTTTCCTCATCCAATACATTTTAGGAAAGTTGAAGCTCATTTACTGCATTTCTATACCATTTAAAAACTCTAAAATTATATTTGGAGAACAGCAAAAAACAAGCAAAAATGAACCCAGAAATTAGCATATTGGTCACTGTAACTTCATTCACCTCCGTCGATATACAAACACGTAGTCTATTAGCTATACAATTAGCCACTACCCATTAACCTATTAACTCAGCAAGGGATTAAACACTATAATTTCATACCTAAAGAGGGATCTGTTAGCAGAAAATATATTTTATTAACAAAAGGTAAACAAGTACATTTGCTTTACCGATTTTTGTTGTTTTTGCAGATTTACAGCTAATTTCCTGCAATTGTACACAATTTACTAGAAGCACAAGCATTTCGCTACACTCGCATTAACATCTGCTAACCATGTGTATGTGACAAATACAATTTGATTTGATTTGAATTTGCAAAGGGGTGGCGAGAACGTTTTGCTGTTTTAAAGCCAATTTCCTGCAATTCTACACATTTTACCATGACTTATGCCATGTTAATATGATATGAGTGAGAGTGACTAACAAAATCAATGGGGCCCCCCTGGAGGTCAGGGCCTCTGGGCACGTGATTAGGCCTACTACAAGTTTAGATAGCTGGCTAGACTAACTAGACTAATTTACCGATCTAAAAATGTTTAACTGACATGGGCTAATTGAATGACTGACAGTGACATATAACAAGAGGAAAACTGCTGATGCACAACCAAGCTTCGAAATTGCACCTTGTGTATTTTTCTATTTTATTTTTACTCGAAAAAATGTCCGAGGTTCAGACCTCGGTGTCCTCATATGTAGCTACGGCCCTGTTTGCAACGTGACATTTTGTGTTGTAAAACTTTGGCAACTCTCCGAGACTGAGAAAAGCATAAAACATTTGAACTTTGCGTCTGGATAGACTGTTAGTTTAAAAAAAACGTTTACTTACCGTTCGGAACCACCAAAATGCAGCAATATTCTGCTGAGACCCTTCACTAGAGCTTCAACACCCGTCTCTCCCAACCCTCTCTTGCCACCCGTCCCGCAGGAGACCGGAGAGACGATGGAGAATAAGCTCTAGTTGATCATTGGAAATGGAAAATATAACTGCTTTCAGCTGAGGCAAGGATTCACCCTTGATATAATTCCTAGTCCTAGAAAACAATTACATCTTCCGCCAGTGAGAGACGGATAGATATGGAGAGGGGTGAGAAGACAGTGCGCATTAGAAACCCTATCGGTCTCTAAGTCCATCGGCGTACAGGGTCCCTCCCCTCCGTGCTCTATCCCTTCCCTTATGAGTCTGTTTACACCTCTTCTCTCCAAAAACGGGAGGCTATGTCTTTTCCGTGAAGCTGTACGTTCCAAGTTCTCGCCTTTGCTTTAGTCGATGGATTTGGGTATAGGCGCGGCTGTGCCTCCGGACAGGAGTCCCGCTGTGTTTTTGGACGACCGGGAACGGGAGTTGGGTGAATGAGTTTGGCAGGTCTGAATTTATCAGTGTTTCAGCAAATTGAGCCCCTCTCCCTTTCAGGTCATACAACACTGCATAGGCATGACATAGGCATAGGCATATCATGACCATATGTTCTGTGATACATTTTTTACTCATATGCACCTTCTATCAGATCTCATTGTTTTCACTCAGAAAAAGTGTTTTTGTTATTTGACTTCTAAACTTCATGAAAGAAACATTTTCATAAGCTTATAGTAAAATGTTGCAAATAGTGACACATGCATCACTGGTGTCAGTTCACAGTGGCTGTTCTCAAGCGAGTGGAGTACCTATAAGAAACACATGAAGGAATATGGCTCAGTGGAAATAGATATATACAGTAGGCAGGGCCAGTGTTCAGGTTGTCCCAATCTTTGAATAAGCCACTGATGAACACCTTGGAAACCATGAATGGACCCTCCAATAAACCTATTGAGCAAGTAGTGCCAGAAAGTAATGAAAACCAGCAGACGCTGTAGCTCTTTAGTGCCTCATGAGCTGTGCACCACTTCAGCAGTCAGTCAGTGTCCCAGACTTCCAGGTGTTATTTTTGCATAATGGAGGAATGTTGCTTCTCCATGATAATTTCTAACAGAAATTTGCTCAATGGCCACTGCAGTCCCTCATCCTACCATGACGGTACTCTGTTATCCTCAAATAAACTCTGCATGCTGGACTGGCACCTCTCTGACCTCCCTCTTCTGGCAGCAGAACAGACCACATCTGATGGAAAATGGTTGTAATTATGATGCTGACATGTGTATGATATCTGAACCAGCTGTGTTTTCTGATTAGTGGCAAGGTTATTAGTGATTATGACTGTCTTCTGGAGAATCTGGCAGACAGGCACAGACAGGTACACTATTATGTCCTAGAAATCTACCCCCCTCTTCCCTCCACAGGTGTGCAGGTTGGATTGTATCCACAAGCACCCGTACCAGTGTTTTGCGCTTCACTTGAAGACAATAAGTGAAATAGAGGAACCTTTTTTTGAGATAATGTTTGTACCATGTTGTGTTGCTACCATGTTGTCATGTGGTGTTGCTACCATGGTGTGTTGGCATCTTAGGTCTCTCTTTATGTAGTGTTGTCTCTCGTCGTGATGTGTGTTTTGTTCTATTTTCTTTAATCCCCCGTCCCCGCAGGAGGCCGTCATTGTAAATAAGACTTTATTCTTAACTGACTTGCCTAGTTAAATAAAAAATGTCAACATATACTCCTTACTTTTTGCCGAATGCTTTGCAGAATGCATGCGTGAGTGTTTACATGCATGTGTGTGTAAGAGTGTCTGTGTGAAATAATGTTTATATACACACACACACGACTGTTGAAGAACGTATTGTATCTATTATGGAGAGAGATACACGTGAATGTGATTTTTAAATTGATTATGTGGTATAAATACAGTGTGTTTGAGATTGTATATGTATGCCTGGGCATATCTGTATGTGTGCTGTATGTAATGTGTATAGTTTAAGCTCATGAGGGAGCATGTGAGGTTGTACACGTGTATGAATGTGTGTTTGAATAAGTGCCTTGAAGTGAAAGTGTGAACGTGTTTCTCGCTCTGTGTGTGTGTGGAACAATGTGTGTGTGTGCGTGTTTTCAGACGTGCACGGTGCAGTACTCACCTGTTAGTAATAAGAGCTGAGCTTCAGTCCAGCACTGACATTCTAGAACATTCCACAAATTCTGCTGCTCCAGGGGGCTGGACAAACACACTCACAAAACACACTTAGACACAGTGCTGCCAATGAACACACAGGTATAGAAGATTGCTCACAAAAGACACACAAGCTAGCATGATCCTTCTCCATGCAGCACCACCTACACAATCACTGCCAACACACACATGCACGTACACACACACAGGTTCTCTGCCATTGCCAGCGTCCCAAACACTCCCATATGAGGTCAGACTGCATGGCGTTGCAGATAAGACTTTCACCTGGAACAATGTATTTCGCCCTTCTTGCCAGCGCAACATTGGTAACATGTCCTACAGTTTCTCCACTGAAACTATTCGTGGTAGTGCTAGATGGTAGCAATGCACAATAGATACTATTCAGGGGCGCAACTTTGGTTTTAGAAGTGTGGGGGGGGACATAATTATTATTTTTTCAGCCAGATACACTCAAAAAAGCCTACCCGACCGCTCGGAGGCGTCCGTATGGTCCTAAAGCACATCGTTGCCTCGTTTTGTATCACATTCCAATGGTAAAACAGGGGGGGACATGTTCCCCCATCCCCAATGAAAGTTGCACCCCGATATTAATGATAGTGCTAATTAGTTGTAATGCTGCACATCAGAGCCAAAATCCATGACCACCCCCCCTCCATCATCCATGGCTTAATTTTCTTTAGATATATTTTTTCCCCTGCTTCCCCTCTTTCCTTGAGGGCTGCAGGTGCTGAAGCTGGCTCCCATTCCAAAACAGCAGGAGTTTAACTCTCCTACTCATTAACACACAAAATACTTAAATTCCCCCCCGCTCTCTCCCTCCCACACCAAGCTTGCCAAAGTCATTTCAAAATACAGATGTTATTTGTGAGCACTCAAATACTTTATTGACACAGATGACAAAAGTAACTTAGGATATTTCTGTCAAATTCTTCATTACTGTTTTATTAAATATATACATATCGACTGCCCTGAGACTCACACAGTAATTACATTGGGTGGCAGGGAGACAGAGTTCCGTCCAAAATAATAAGGACGAGACAGCAACTTCTACATCAGCCAACTCTCATCAGTCTTCTACTGTTCCTGAAAGACAAAAAGAACAGTAATTGTATTATGTGCAATTATTGTTGAGGACAAAAGATGGGACACTGTTTCAAACTTAATGGCATCGACCTTGGTCATGGCGTGTGTGATTTGCTCACCTTCACCATGTGGCCATGGAGCAGGTAAGGTGACCTGAAGTCCTGCTGGCAGTTGGAGTAGCCCATGCCTAGCCCCACACCCGAGCCAAACACCACTGGCCATGTGCGCCCTGAAGATGGGACGGACAATTCACTTTAATAAACAAACCATAACTCCCACAAAGATCAACACATGGTCAGTTTATTAAAAAGCACAAATTACTATGACTGTTCTCTGCTGTCTGAGGCAATACTCACGTTTGAAGAAGAGAACTGAAAACACAATCCCCACACCAAGGCCGGTGGCTACAGCGAGGGAGAGAGAAAGAGAGATGTATAAACTTCAAGAGGAACAGACAAAAACCAACTCAGCAGCACACCCTATGATTACGTATTGGGGTGATGCACACACACACAGGTACGGAATTCCCTGGTGTGCTCCGAATTAAAACTTCTCTAACGAGTTGAGGGGGGGCAACATGGCCTCTAACCCCAGAGTTGGTTAACTTCTTATGGCTGGGGGCAGTATTGAGTAGCTTGGATGAATAAGGTGCCCAGAGTAAACTGCCTGCTACTCAGGCCCAGAAGCTAAGATATGCATATTATTAGTATATTTGGATAGAAAACACTCTGAAGTTTCTAAAACTGTTTGAATGATGTCTGTGAGTATAACAGAACTCATATGGCAGGCAAAAACCTGAGAAAGAATCCAACCAGGAAGTGGGAAATCTGAGGTTTGTCGGTTTTCCTATCCAATATACAGTGTCTATGGGGTCATATTGCACTTCCTAAGGCTTCCACTAGATGTCAACAGTCTTTAGAACCTTGTTTCTACTGTGAAGGATAAGGGAATGAGAGCTGTTTCAACCAGGTGTCTGGCAGAGTGCCATGAGCTCACTCAGGCGCGCGCCCGTGAGAGGTAGCTGTGTTCCTTTTCGTTTCTAAAGACAAAGGAATTCTCCGGTTGAAATATTATTGAAGATCTATGTTAAAAACATACTAAAGATTGATTCTATACATCGTTTGACATGTTTCTACGAACTGTAATGGAATTATTTGACTTTGTCTGGCCTGCACGTCATGAAATTTGATTTTTTAACTAAAGGCGCGAACAAAAAGGTATTTGGACATAAATTATGGACTTTATCGAACAAAACAAACATTTATTGTGGAACTGGGATTTCTGGGAGTGCATTCTGATGAAGATCAAAGGTAAGTGAAGATTTATAATGCTATTTCTGACTTCTGTTGACTCCACAACATGGCGGGTACCTGTATGGCTTGTTTTTGTGTCTGAGCGCCGTACTCAGATTATTGCATGGTGTGCTTTTTCCGTAAAGTTTGTCTGAAATCTGACACAGCGGTTGCATTAAGGAGAAGTTCATCTAAAGTTCCATGTATAACACTTGTATCTTTTAGCAATGTTTATTAAGAGTATTTCTGTGAATTGATGTGGCTCTCTGCAAAATC